>NC_133649.1:94209921-94384595 GCF_009905375.1 Apium graveolens
ATAACCACAAATTATTACCAGCAACAAGAAGCATAAATCAATATTATCACATTATTCCTACTGAAATTAAGGCTCACTAACAAAATCTTTCCAAATAATCAAAATTTCACAACAAACTAAGAGAATTCCACATGCATGCATGCCTTCGGGTTTTTCAAACCAAAACAACATGATTTCCAAATAAATTTTTATCATAATTCAACATGCAAGCCTAACATGGATTAAACTAAATGATCAACTAGCATGCAAAAGGATTTATCAAGACTTTACTACAAAATTCATGTTATCATCACAAAATACACAAAAATGTTAACAAGGCAACAAAACACCATCCATTCGGCTCCTATCAAGTCATGGCCGAATGGATTAGGGTAAAACAGCATTCGCATAGGTGTAACACTTATTTCTAGCCATTCTTGACCCTATGATACTATAACTCATGGTGAAAGCCTTAGATTCACAAGAATCAAGGAGGTTCACTTTGAGTTTAACAAAAACATCACCATGCAAGGTCAAAACATAGGTTTTTTCACTCTATACTTTTGAAATATATAAGAATAACATATAGGGAGTAAAATTACTTGAATATAAGATGATTGTTTGGGTGAAAGAATGAAGAAATGAAGGGGATGGAGGGCCTCGGCTATGGGATGGCCGAGAGTGAGGGTTGAGCCGAGAGGGAGGAGAGAAAAGGGGAGGGTGGAGTGAAATGGAGTGATCATCACTTTAGTTTGTTTTTATGTCTTTGACTAGACTATATGTGAGTGGATTTAGGAAATGACAAGAGTAACCCTCTAGCTAAAGTTAGGCAAGTTTGCATGCAAGGTCAAGGAGGTAATTTGGCTAGCAAAATGTGAGTTAGTGGGGTGGAGAATGTTCTTTGCCCTTTGGTTAAATAGAAGAGAGTTTGCATGCAAGGTTATTCATGTAATTTGATAATTATTAAGCAACTAATTTCCAAAGATTTATTTTTATAATAAAGTACAAGTTCAAAAATTATAAAATTTATACCATAAAATAACTTGGATTTTTAGAGACTTTATAAAATCATTTTCAAAATTTGTGTACAAAATGTCTTTTAAAAGAAAATTTTTCCAAAGCTTAGAATATTCCTTATAAATCAAAAATAAAGAATTAAATAAATTCTTGCTTTGAAAAAATCATATACTACCCAAAGCAAATTTAAAATGCAGAAATTTTCACTCACAAACGTACAAGCATTGAATATATTTTTATTTAACTTAATATTATTCACAAATAATATTACATAAAATGCCGGTCGTAACAATTCCGTTTTCAATAAAAATACTTTCGAGAGCCAAATCCTATTTTTTTGAAAGGTCACTTGTTTTACAAGTCATTCTGAGTCAATTATTGATCGATAAATCATATTTTTGACCCGATTTCAGTTTTAAACATACCGAGTCGAATCTTTTAATGAACCGAGTCATATATGATATGAATTATGTGATACATGAGTTATGTGCTTATGTGCTATGTGAATTATGTGTGTATATGGATCAAGAGTCATGTGTTTGTATGTTATATTTATGTGTGGGCTATCGTATGGGTAGACGATAGGCTTTTGACGCGCAGTTCGTTGAGTAATTATCGATTAGATGATTAAAGTGTGATATTTTAATTATAGATGCTAGTCTTTCAAGACGATCAGGACCAGATGGGATGGATGTAGGCTAGAGTTGAATTGTATGGAATAATGGGTTGCAACACTACATGAGCAGCATATCAGAGATTTAGCGAAGTAAAAGCAGTGATGCATTGAGTAGCCAAACTGAGATAATTGTGTTTATACGAGTGTGACTAACTGCTAAAAACCCAAAGGCAAGTATTTCTATCATCACTTATTGTTCAAGTGATATTTATCTTGAATCCTATTATGCAAGTATTGATTTCCCTATTCTCAGCTCAAAATAGATAAATGTTTTACATATCGCTGAATTAAATAATTCTGTTTATGCAAATACTCATCTACTACTCTATGTTAAGAATAGTCAAGTGATTTTACTTATCCAATTATCGGATTTATAAATGTTTTGGATTTTAAGAAAAGTGATTTGGTTGCGAATATTCCTACCCAAGAATTGGGGGAATAAAATTATTTTGGGTGTCGATTATTATGACCTCATTTCAATAAAAGGTTTTAAGATTGGATCATAATTGCGTAAGTGACCGGGACGGACGGTCCAGCGGAGGGCTATTTCTAAGTGCCATATGGAATATTATGACACAATTTTTGCCACAGGCAGGTATATTGCCTTTTGTTTGAGTACTCATGTTTTTGGGGTCACGTTTCTACGAATCATGACCTTGTGCTATCACACGAGCTGATCAGCATGTGATAGTACGTCCGTCGGAGAATGATCCTAATCTAAATTATCATAACGTTTTTGATATTCATAGAACAAATGAATTATAAACTGTTTCTGTTTTGGAATAATGGTAAAATGCAGTTTTGATTCAGATTCTGATTTATGCTGATACTTACGTTGTTGTTAAATATCAAAGGTGGTATTAGTATAGATGATTGATATTGACTTCAGTATGGGATGTTGTGAGCATCAAAGTTCGTATTGATATCTAATTTGATATGACAACAAAATAAGTATTGATAACAAGAGTCGGTTTTGAATAAAGTTTATGATTCAATCCATAGTCATTGCTTCTTGTTATTGTTGTTTATGATATTTCCATAAACACTATTTTACGAGTTTTATTCTTGTCAAGATTCAAATTATTGCTAAAGCATTTCGCTTGAAAATATAAAAAGGGGTTTGTAATACAATTAAGGAATCAATTCTGGGATTCCTCAACTAAAATTTTATGATTCAGCAATTATAATTTTAAATGTTCTGCTCTAAGGAAGATGTCGGTTTTATATCAAAACGACCCTATATTCGTTATAATGATCTTGCTAAGCATTTCTTTCGCTCATACTTGCCTGTTTTCAAATTTAACCTCCAGTGAGGATTAGCTTGCGCTGTTTAGCTGCGTAATTCAAGGAAGTAAAGAAGAAGCTTTTGAAAGGTGGTTATTCCAGGGTTTGCGAACTAGTGTAAGTTTTACTTTATAAAGTTGTTTATATTATATTATATTATAGTTGTGTATTTATTTGGGCCTAGTATACTTCATTTCGAAGTTATACTAGTGGGTTTAGTTTTGAGTTGGAATTTGTTAAAAAATGTTAGATATTCTAATATGATTTATGTTTCGTTTTCAGATCTTACTTAAACAGAACAAATCAGTACTTAACTGAAATCGGCACTTATACTGAAGTCAGAACTTAAGTGATCAGTACTTAAGGTTCAGAAGATATTTATCAGGAGATAATATCAGGACTTAAAGGAAACTTTCAGATAAGGAAGGCGGCTGATTGAAAGGAAAGAAGATCAAGAAAAATGTAAGAAGAGATATGCATGAAGAAGGAATTCTGTGAAGAATGGAATACTTGGAAGAAAAGATAACTGATTGATATATTTTAGGAAGCAGAATTATATTCCATATCAATTAGCGATTATCTTGTAAATGTGTAGTATATAAACACAGACATAGGGTTTACACTATAAGTGTTATCATTCTCGAGAATATTATTCATTGTAACCCTAGCAGCTCTCGTGATATTTGTTCATCACTGAGAGAGGACAGTTCCATATTGTAACAGAGTTTATTGCATTGAATAAAGTCTGTTTTCTGTTACTTGTGTTATTTGAATTTGATTTGATTGTGCTATACACTGTATTCAACCCCCTTCTACAGTGTGTGTGACCTAACAAGTGGTATCAGAGCCTATCTGTTAACACACAAATAGTTTAAGATCCAAAAACAATCATGTCTGAAGTAGAAACTCCAACCAAGCCCACCAAAATTGAAGAACTACCAAAGACTCAAATCCATAGTCGATATGAGGCTATTAGAGTTCCTATACTGAAGCCATCTGAATATCCCATATGGAAGGTGAGGATGACTATGTTTCTGGAAGCTACTGATCCAGAATATCTTGACAGAATCCATGAAGGACCTCACAAGCCAACAAAACTCGCTGTTGTAGTTGCAGGTGAAGCAACAAAGTTTGTACCAAAGGAGAAGAGTGATTACACTGCTGAAGATATCGCATCTATTGCTAAGGATGCTAAGGTACGATACTTGCTGCATAGTGCCATTGATAATGTAATGTCAAACAGGGTAATTAACTGCAAGACTGCAAAGGAGATATGGGATGCCTTGGAGATAAGGTTCCAGGGAACTGATTTGATTAAGAAGAACATGAAGACAATACTCACTCAAGAGTATGAACACTTTGACTCAAAGCCTAATGAGTCATTGACTGATTTATATGACAGATTTGTCAAACTCTTGAATGATTTGTCACTAGTTGATAAGGAGTATGATATTGAAGATTCAAACCTTAAATTCATGTTAGCTCTTCCTGAAAGTTGGGATTTGAAGGCAACAATTATAAGAGACAACTATAATCTTGAAGAAACAACTCTTGATGAAATTATGGGATGCTCAATACTCATGAACTTGATATGGAACAAAGAAGCAAGAGGAAAGGAGAAAAGTCAAGGACAGTTGCTCATAAGGCTGAAGAAGAATCCCCCAAGGCAGCTACCTCAAGGAAATGCAAGGGAAAAGCGCTCATCACAAAGTCTGATACTGAGTCATCAAGTTCTGATAGTGATGATGACTCAGAAACTGAAAGCTTGCCTGAGATGGATGCTGATGAAGAGATGATGAAGCTGTGTGCTCTTATGGTGAAAGGAATTACAAGGATTGCATACAGGAAGTTCAGGAAGGGAAAGAGGTTTTCCAGGAAAGGTGTAAGTTCTGATAAAAAGAATTTCAGAAAATCTGAAGGCAAAGGAGGGAAGTCTGATAGAGGAGATTACACAAATGTCAAATGCTACAACTAGTGGTGAGAAAGGCCACATATCTCCTGATAGCAAGAAATTGAAGAGTGACAAAGGCAAGGCTCTTGTCACAAAGAAGAAAAGCTGGACAGACACTTCAGATTCTGAAAGTGAGGAGAACTACGCCTTGATGGCAAATGCTGATATGGAAAATGCTGATAGCAGTCCTGAAGCTGCTGAGTTAAAGGTATCTCAAACTACTTATGCCTTTTATACTGATGATATTAATGAGTTGAGAAGATATCTTAAAACTATGTTCATTAGTTATAGAGATCAAACTTTAACATGTGAAAGATTAACTTCTGAAAATCTTGCTTGTAAAAAGAGGAATGATTATTTAGAAAAAGAGTTAGTTATGTTCCATCAAACTCAGAAAGATAAAGATGATGTTTTCTATGTTAGGGATGAAGTTCTTAAAATGAATGAATCTCTAAAAACTGAGTTAGAAAAGGAAAGAGAGATTATCAGGACTTGGACTAACTCTGGAAGAACAACTCAGAATTTGTTAAGTAGTGGAAACTGGAAAGAGGGCTTAGGTTATGGGGATGATAAGAATGATAAAGGAACTGTAGAAATTAAGCCTATAGTTGTTAAACAAAAGCCAAAGTTAAAACCTGTTAAGTTTGTAGTTGTAAAGTCTGATACTGAGAAATCAGAAGTTAAAGAGGAATTAACTTCTGACAAACTAAAATAGGAAAAGACAACTGAAGTAAATGTATGCTTAATGACAAAGAAGCAGCTTAAGCATGAGCTGAAAGATGTTAAGAATGTAAACAAGGTAAAGTCACCTAGGAAAAATAGGAATGGAAAGGAAGGTGTGAATAAAAGCAATGATTATAATCCTGTTCCTAATGCTCCTAGAAAAACATGTCATAACTGTGGAAGTTCTAACCATCTGGCTTCTTTTTGCAGGAAGAATAAGAACATAAACTCCTTACCTTCAAAGTCAGGAGTTAAGAGTCAGTCTGTTAGATATAGGCTACAAAATCCTTGTTTTCATTATGGTAGTCTATGGCATTCCATTTATACTTGTAAGGAATATCATAGTTTGTACTATGATTATTATCAAATAAAACCTTCTTTAAAGAAAGTTAGCATTGTTCCTTCTAGTGTAAGTTCTGATACAAAGTCCGATAGTATAAATGCTGATAAGAAAAATGTTAACATAAACTCTGATGCTAAATCCGCTGCAAATGTTAACAAACTTAATAAGGCCACAGGATCCAAGCAAGTCTCGGTCCTTAAAACTAATCATTAGTGGTCTTTGTGATTGCAGGGCAACAGGAAAAACATCCTAGTTCTAGACAGTGGATGTTCAGGATATATGAATGGAAATAAAGCCCTGCTATCAGACTTTGTGGAGAAGGCTGGCCCAAGTGTTTCTTATGGAGATGGCAACATTGGGAAAACATTGGGATATGGCAATATCAATCTTGGGAATGTCATCATTAAAGAAGTAGCTCTGGTCTCAGGACTTAAACACAATCTGCTGAGTGTTAGTCAAATCTGTGACAGAGGTTATCATGTGGATTTCTTTGAAGAACACTGTGAAGTTGTAAGAAAATCTACATGCAAAGCTGTTCTGAAAGGATACAGGCATGGTAACATTTATGAAGCCAAGCTTTCAACAAGTACTGATGGTTCTGCAATCTGTCTGATGAGTAGAGCATCAATTGAAGAGAGCTGGAATTGGCACAAGAAACTCTCTCATTTAAATTTCAACATTATAAATGAACTGGTCAAGAAAGATCTTGTGAGAGGACTGCCAAAATCAGTATTTGCTCCTGATGGCCTTTGTGATTCATGTCAGAAGGCTAAACAAAGAAAATCTTCATTCAAGAGCAAGACTGAATCATCAATTCTTGAGCCTTATCACCTACTTCATGTAGATCTATTTGGTCCAGTGAATGTCATGTCTATTGCAAAGAAGAAATATGTTATGGTCATAGTGGATGAGTTCACCAGATACACATGGGTGTATTTCTTGCACACAAAAAGTGAAACTACATCTATCTTGATTGATCATGTCAAGCAACTGGATAAATTGGTCAAAGACTCTGTGAAGATCATAAGAAGTGATAATGGCACTGAGTTCAAGAATTTGACAACGGAAGAGTTCTACAAACACCATGGAATCAAGCAGGAATTCTCTGCTCCTGGAACTCCACAACAAAATGGAGTTGTTGAAAGAAAGAATAGAACTCTTATTGAAGCTGCATGGACAATGCTTGATGAAGCAAAGCTATCAACCTATTTTTGGGCCGAAGCTGTGCAGACTGCTTGTTTTACTCAGAATGAAACACTCATCAACAAGCAAGGAAAGACACCATATGAGATGGTGAAGAAAAAGAAGCCAAATCTGAAGTATTTTCATGTATTTGGATGCAAGTGTTTTGTTCTTAAGACTCATCCTGAACAACTATCCAAATTTGATCTAAAAGCTGATGAAGGGATTTTTGTTGGATATCCACTTTCCACAAAAGCCTTCAGAGTCTACAATTTAAGAACAAGGGTTGTCATGGAATCCATCAATGTCTCTTTTGATGATAAGAAGATTACTGGACTTGAAGATTTCAATGATCATGATCAGCTGAGATTTGAAAATGAAGACTTAAATTCTTATATTGAAAATCCTGATAGTCTAAATCTTGATACTGCAAACTCTGATTGATTAAATTCTGATATTATTGAAACTGTGGTGACTACGTCAAAGGAAGATGCACCAGTGCAGGGGGAGCATTCTAAAGATACAACCACATCTCAAGACACATCAGAACATACAACTGGCTCTTCAAGTTCTGATTCATCAAGTTCTGATAAGCCAAGTTCTGATAGTTCTGAAAACTTAAATTCTGAAGGATCCAACACAGAGAGCACAGTTTCAGGGGGAGCATCAGAAAATGTTGATGAAGATAGCATAGATCATGGGGGAGCATCCAATTCTAGAGAAAACCTTCCATCTGCAAGGAAGTAGACTAAATCACATACACC
This sequence comes from Apium graveolens, assembly GCF_009905375.1. Taxonomy (NCBI): domain Eukaryota; kingdom Viridiplantae; phylum Streptophyta; class Magnoliopsida; order Apiales; family Apiaceae; genus Apium; species Apium graveolens. The sequence goes on from NC_133649.1 coordinate 94,217,841, forward strand.
TGACTTAATTATTGGAAATCCTGATACAGGTGTTAGAACTAGAACAACTACTTCAAGTGAATGTCTCTATAATTCTTTTCTTTCTCAGACTAAACCAAAAAAAGTGGAAGAAGCTCTTCAAGATGCTGATTGGGTGCAAGCAATGCAGAAAGAGTTAAATGAATTTGAAAGAAACAAAGTCTGGACCCTAGTGCTAAGACCAAAGAACAGATCTGTTGTTGGTACAAAGTGGGTGTTCAGAAATAAAACTGATAGTGATGGCATAATTACAAGGAATAAAGCAAGGTTGGTTGTAAAAGGATATTCTCAACAGGAGGAAATTGATTATGATGAAACATTTGCACCAGTTGCTAGACTGGAAGCCATAAGGATATTTTTGGCTTATGCTGCTCACAAAAAGTTTATTGTCTTTCAAATGGATGTGAAAAGTGCTTTTCTCAATGGAGAATTGGAAGAAGAAGTATATATTGAACAACCTCCAGGCTTTGTAGATCCCAAATATCCAAATCATGTCTACAGGATTGATAAAACACTTTATGGCCTTAAGCAAGCTCCAAGAGCATGGTATGGGACTTTAGCTCAGTTTCTTCTGGAAAGTGGATTTAACAGAGGAACTATAGACAAAATACTGTTCTACCTCAACCATGGAAATGACTTACTTTTGGTTCAAATATATGTTGATGATATCATCTTTGGTTCTATAAATGACAGACTTTGCAAGAAGTTTGCCAAACTGATACAGTCAAGATATCAAATGAGTATGATGGGGGAACTTAGCTATTTTCTGGGCCTTCAAGTCAAGCAGAATGAAGAAGGCACTTTTATTTGTCAAATCAAGTACACCAGAAATTTGCTGAAGAAATTTGGAATGCAAGATTGTTCAAGTGTATCCACTCCCATGGCCACTGCAACAAAATTGGATAAGGATACTGGTAAATCAGTAGATATTACTGATTACAGAGGTATGATTGGCTCTCTACTCTATCTAACTGCTAGTAGACCTGATATCATGTATGCTACCTGTCTTTGTGCAAGATTTCAAGCAGATCCTAGAGAACCTCACTTAACAGTCGTGAAAAGAATTTTCAAGTATCTTAAGGGAACAGCTGATCTGGGATTATGGTATCCTAGAGAATCGGACTTTAAACTAATAGGTTACTCGGATGCAAATTTTGCAGGTTATAAAATTGACAGAAAAAGCACAAGTGGAAGTTGTCAATTTCTTGGAGGCAAATTGGTTTCTTGGTTTAGCAAGAAACAAAAGTCAATTTCCACATCAACTGCAGAAGCAGATTACATTGCTGCAGGAAGCTGTTGTGCACAGATTCTTTGGATGAAGAATCAGTTACTGGATTATGGGTTAACATATTTTAAATTCCCTATTTACTGTGATAATCAAAGTGCTATTGCTATGACAGGTAATCCAGTTCAACACTCAATGACAAAGCACATCAGCATAAGGTACCACTTCATAAGGGAACATGTGGATGAAGGTACAGTGGAATTACACTTTGTTCCAACAGATCAACAACTAGCAGATATCTTCACCAAACCACTGTGTGAAGCTACTTTTACAAGATTGGTAAATGAACTTGGAATGGTTTCAGGTTCTTTCTCTAAATCTGCTTAGCTTTTGTTCTGATGCATCAGACTTTATGATCAGTATTTACAGATATTACTATCTTTGTGTATTCTGTGCCTAATTGAAAATTGCTTAAGTACTGATTATTGTCTGATGTGAATTTTTAAACTCTGATAGTGGTATGAATGTTTCTGTGATTATTCAATCCAATGAGGATAACTATGCTAGATGATGACCTAGTAGTCTTTAATATACTAACAAATCCCATGTTTGAAGTAATTGTTTATGTGGAAATCTGTTGACACAAGCAAATTCTGATATTGAGCTTAGTTAAGTTTACTTTGTCTATCTTATTACTAAGTCAAAAACTAGAATAATGCTTCTCATCTGTTAAGTTCTGATGTTAGTAAATCTGGTGAATGTACTAAGTGTTGATAAGCCTCACTTATCAAAAGAAAAGGAAAAGAAAAAGAAAAAGAAATAAAAATTAGGTACTCCTTTCAGATCTAGAGTAAAAACTGTGGAAGGGAAGACCCAAGTGCATTGCTGGTATTAAGTAATATGCATCAGAAAAGCAAAAATAAATATTTTTCTTGGTGACTTTTCACACTCTATGATTACTGGAGAAATACTCTGATAATAGCATAAATTCTGATAAGCAGTCGTGACTCACTTACACTGAGAAGCCACTGTAAAATGGAATTTCAAAAGATGCATAAAATGAGCACAAAACAGTTAAGGTGGACTCATGCATGAACTCATTCTAAAGTAGACTTCAGAATTATGACAGATTTTGAGCAAAGTTCTTAGTTCTGCCTTATTTCTAAGATGTACTGAAGTGAATCAGACTTTAATCTTTATCTGATATTTAGCTTACTGCACACACATACACTCCATATGAATGATGAAAATTACTGTGGTGATAAATGGTATTTTAGATGAACGTTTAAGTGTCAGTTACATAAATTCTGAGGACAAGTTATGATGGAAGTTCTGATGATTAAGTTCTGAAGAAATGAAATCAGAATTTGTGCGAAGAATTGCAGAAATAGGCATTCATTTTTTGAGTTAAGAAATCATGTGTTGATGACTGCTAAGTTCTGATATAAGTCTAAATTCTGATATTACACTCTGATTCTTTACTTGACTTATTTGTGGTTAAAATCTGAAATAGTCTTATTTAAAATCAGAATATGTTTAGGTGAGATATTAACAGTTGATATAATTTGGGTTACTAATACACGTCTATGCACAGTAATTTTTACTTGTTTCTTGTGCGCATTAAACCATGTTTTACACTTCCAATGGCTGTTTTTCTTATCATCAGTCTAGGGAGACGGGGTAGAATTATTTTACCTATCACTATTCAATTTTCTTTGTGTCTCTTGGCTTTCTATTGCCTATTTAAACCAACACTTCATTCCAGCCAGCACATCTCTCATTTTCTCACAAACTCACTCTCTTCACCTCAAATGGCTGAGTTTGGTTGGTTTTACAATTATGGCACTGAGACTGTACATGTTTTTCAAAATGGAATTCCAACTCCATACTATATCAACAACATTCCTCATAATCTCTGGATTCAATTTCCAGAGATCATTAAACGTGACCTGTTGACAGTCCAAAGAGATCTACATCTCCGTCATCTTCGACAGCAGGAGCGAATCATTCGTCTCGTTGTTCTTTTTGTTGAGAGTAGGAAGAAGAAATAATTTCTCCTACCTGTTTCTCTTCACCGTCAGCTTTGTCTGGCTTCTTAACTTAGGATAAAAGCTGTTGATGTTAGGATTTGTAGCTTAGGACAATCTTGTAATTTTGTGATGTAATTTAAATTTCTTGAAATGTATTTGCTCAATATATTAATGAAATTTTATATTTATGCAAGATTTTGTCTCTGAGTCGTTTGATATACTGATGCATTTTTAAATCCTGATTTACTCATATTCTATCGAATCAGAGTTCACGCCGCCCGCCCTGAACAAATAGGAGGCGTGGGCCACAGGTCGCACCTTTTTAGCTCTGATACAAATCAAGTTCTGATTCTGACGTGGCAGTATTTGTTTACTTGGTTTCTTTATGGTCATTCTCTTATTGGTCATATTTTTACAGAATATTGGTCTCGCAGTAAAAATAATTTATTAAGTGGGAACAATTTTAAATTTTAAAATAAAACTGAACTACCTTAATTAATGGGATTACTTGGTAAGTGGAACGGTTTTTTCTTAAAAAACTGCATGTGATAAGTAATGATTACTGAATTCCTGTGCCCATTAATTATCTTTTACTGCTACATGTCTGACAGGTGTCCTAACGGTTACTTTTTCTACCATGTATAAGTAAAAGAGAGAAAAGATTGTAAAATCTTTTATTTACTTTCACATTTTATCTCTCTCTCTCTTTACTTCTATTCTCTCTCATTTACTGACGCTTTTTCATACAGACATTTTATCAAACACCTTACAGGCAACCTAATTTCTCAACTTTTCTCATGGCACCTAAGGATTTGATTATCGATGGAGCCAAGTTTATCCCCAACAACTATGCTGCAATCTTGAACAATGCTGAAGCTCCATTAGATTTGCACTTTGTGCAAGATCTTCTAGCACACAGTGAGATTGGGTATGCGTTGACTCAACCTCAAGTCATTTCAAGCCAACAAGTTCTGACATTCTGGCGGACTGGGCATTTTGATAATGGTGGTGCTACTGGTACTTTAAGCATTATTTTTGAAGTGAATGATGTTGAGCATGTGGTAACTCCTGGAGCAGTTCGTAAAGCTCTCCATTTACCAGAAGGCTGCACTTTTTCAACAGCGGAGGAACCTGTTCTACAACAGCTCATGGCCAATTTGGGGTATGAGAAGAGTTTGGCCAAGCTTGGACAGTTGAAAAAGGCACATATCAGGAAGGAATGGAGCTTTTTCTTCGACTGCATCACTAAGGCATTCGCCAATAAGTGTTCCAACTTTGATGTCATTCCAATTATGAGTCAACACATCGGGTATGCTATTATTCACCAAACTCATTTTGATTTTGCAAGTGCTATGCTAGGTTTTATAGGGGATAAGATGACAGAAGATAGGAATGTAGTGTACTTTGCTAGATTCTGTCAGCTTATATATAACTTCTGTTGTGCTGATGAACCCCAACATACCACTGACTTAATTTCACCCTTTAAGCTTGCAAAATGGGCTTTTAATGACTTGGTAAATGCTGGCCTTATAAAAAAGGTGGTTAGACCCTTACAGATACCTCAGTCTGTAAAACAGATCCTGGTAAATGCTGATCCTCAAACCTACAGATCTGTTTACCCTGATGTTCAACCCACCAGCACAACCCAGACACCACAACAACCATCAGGACATACCACATATACACCTCAACCTACTCAACCCTCTATCAGAACATATCTCAAACCTTCACAGATATCTCAACCTTCATCATCAGCACATACTGTGAGGCCTTCATCTTCAAAGCCCAAGAGGACAAAGACTGTACCTCAGACACAACAGAAGAGAAGGAGGATTGTTCTGAGAGATGAGTTAGACAGTGAGGAACATGTTCCTGTGTCAGAACCTGTTGTCAAAGAAGCTGAGAAGGTCTCTTCTTAGAATGATATTGGAATTGGGGGTTCTAAGCTTCTCAAAAGGCTTAGAAGGATGTATTCTGATGAAACTCCCAAGGAATCTCCACCTTCAAAGAGATACAAGAAACAGAGAGCACAAAGGTAAAGGGCTGAGTCAGTTTCAGAGGATGAGGAAGCAGCAGCTAAGAAAGGAGATAAAGAATCTCTGATCTCAAAAGAGCCAGAATTTGCTGAAGCTACTGCATCTACACCTCCATTGTCACCAACTCAGGAAACTGCTCAAGATAAAGTATCTACACCACCCGTGTCTCCTGTAAATGAACCAGTATCTACTGCAGACCCAGGAACAAGTGCTGAGATTGATATTCACAACCTAATTATGCCTGAGGTTCTCTATTTAAAAGCTCCACCAGCTCCAATCAATCCATCAACAACACCAATTCCTGATGCTAATGAAACTACAAAATTGTCTATAACACCTTCTCTGCATCTAGACATTGAAGATCAGACTATAGGTGAGCATCAAAATATGGCTGTTGATCAGAATTTGGAAGCAGATCAACACTTAGAGGATGATCTTGAAGCCTCCATAGCTTCTCATACTGTTCTTTTATCAGAGGATGTTGACTCTGTAAGTTCTGATGCTGCAAATGCTGATGATACTGGTGATGCTGCTACAAATGCAGATGCTGATGAAGCTGGTCCTTCTGGACATGCACCTCTACAAGTGTAACACCCCCAAATCCGGGGTCGGGGATCCGGATTGTCACGAGTTCCATTTCCCTTAATAACACCCAATCTTATTAAACAATCAACTACTCTGTACTGTGACCCCACAATATACACACACACACCACAAGTTATAGTCTCAGAGATGAATTCCCAAAAATAATCACAAGTCACTTTATTCCACAATTATCTGTCAATACACCTTAAAAGGTTTTCTGAATAAATTTACATTTTATTTGCCATTATTACAATTGATAAAGATACATAAGTCTGGTACATCAAAAGTTGAAAGCCTAGCCTATTGGTAGTTCCTACCTCAGCTACAGCGATATCAACGCCTATAGGAAACTGCGGAACGTTTCCTATCCGCTCACGAATTAGGAGCTTGGTCCTGTTCATCTTGCCTATCTGATGTTGTGTGATGAAAGAAGAAAGCAAGGGTGAGCAGCAAGCCCACCAAAATAATATTTATAATAACTTACAATATATGAGCATTCTCATAGTACTCAAGAAAGTCTTGGTTAAGAAGAAATGAACCAAGTTGATATCTTAATGCGATGAAGTCACAAAATATTCAGTATATATATATATATACTTTTCAAAATATTGGAAGTCCTCTTCCATGCATAATACACACAGAGTTCCAGTGTATAACTGTATAAAAATACCGTTGCAAGGTGATCTCATATATCTAACCTTGTCTCAACGTTTTTCTGAAAATCTTTGTCATGCATAAGATAATCATTTACTAGATATAAGTTTAAAAGATGAAGTTACAAGATACTCCAATATACTTATATCTTTTCCAAATACTACTTGAACTACCACCGTTCAAGTTATAATTAGTTCAAAAGTTCATCACATAGATGAGACTACAAGATAATACTTGAATAGATTCAACCTTTAAAATATCATCAAAATAAAATGAAGTTTTGAGATACTTCATTTGCTGCAAACATCATTTTGAAAACTTGACCCTGCCAACACTCAACAATCGCCCAACCGTAGCCTTTCTGTCGAAGTGCTCTGGGTAGTGTTGCAGAAATATCCAATTGGATGATGAACTCATTACGGGAGTTTGTCGCGCCAGGAAGACCACTTACGATGATCAGTCGTAGTAGTACAACCCCACCATTTTCAACATGTAGAGGAGAACCTGTCGGATTTACTTGTCAACCGAACACTGAACTCCTAAGGAATGGACCGCCTTAGCGGAACTTCCAAGCCATTTGGGCCAATATAATAAGGCTGGGCCGGCGCCACTCGACCACTTACGCCACTCCTAGTTCAGATGAAATCCATGACTCTGAAACGTAAAGCTCGTTCCCCCTTTCCCCAAGTAGAAACTTGTTGATACGGCTCCACCAAGAAGACGTATCTAGTTGGAAAGGAGAATTCACCGATATTTCCCAGGCGATGCCTGTTAATGGATTAACTTATTCCAAGAATTTTACTTCCCGAGTGTTGGGTAAGTAATCAATTCATTTAACAAAACAGCAACCTTGTTGCGAATATAAAACACACCACAGAGCCGGATCCCTCAGGTTTTGAGCGAGTATTTAAATCCCCTTCGAAAGGAGGATCTTAAATATAAAAATGAGTTTTGGGATCCGCTCTAACTTTTAAAAATCATTTTGAAGACTCGCAAAACATTTTTAAGAATGTTTGGAGTGATGCTGATTTAACAAAATAAATCAGTCCCAATATATTAGAAAATATCTGAATATTATTATTTAAATAATATTTCCATAAAGAATAATCTTTATAAAAATAATTGAAGTAGAAGTTTTAAAACTTATACTTGAAATGAATATTAAATAACCAAAGATATACCTATACGAAAGTACTATCTTTATTTGAATAATCAAAAGTGAGTTTGATTATCGACACCTTATTCTTTAATAAAATAAAGAATATATCTCAGCAAATAATCGGAGTCATAGATCCTCAAATGAATATTCAAATAATATTCGATAAATAAAATAAGTTGAGTCATAAGCCCTCGAATGAATATTCGAAATAATATTCAGTAAATAAATAAGCTGAGTCATAAGCCCTCGAATGAATATTCGAAATAATATTCATTAAATAAATAAACTGAGTCATAAGCCCTCGAATGAATATTCGAAATAATATTCATTAAATAATAAGCTGAGTCATAATACCTCGAATGAATATTATAAATAATATTCATTAAATAAAATAAAGGAGTCATACATCCTCAAATGAATATCCAAGTAATATTCAATAAATAATATAAAGGAGTCATAAGTCCTCGAATGAATATTCAAGATAATATTCATTAATAAAATAAAGTTATCGAATAAACCTTATTCGATTAATAGTTTTGAAAACTATAACCATATATATATATAAATATATATATATATAAAATCTACTCGGGATCCTCGACTCCCGGTTTTAGAAAATGTTTTCACCTTTGGGTCCCTATACTAAGGGTATATGCAAATTACCGCTATTCTCTAGCATAGGTATTATCAACTGAACCAACAGATATATATGGCAAGAATACGAAACAGGCATGCATATATATACCATATCAGCATGCTTCAATATATCGCAAAATTTGCTAATTAACCAACATGCATCTATCACAAGATAATGCATATACATATATACATCACAACAACAGTATAACAGGTAGAAAATTGCCTGAGCGACTGGGGGTTACAATGGCTCGGGACGAGTCTGGTAACCTATAAATAACAAGTAAGTTGGAATTAAACCAAAGTCACTTGTAAATCTATACATTAACCAGCTTAGACTCTAACACTCGCTTTGCGCTTACTGATTCTCTTAAGTCACTCGAGTACCCTCGGCTCCACCATTTTTAATAATTTAACCATTACGAGTTTTAAGGCGATTCCTTTGCGAGTGTCTTACCAACTGCCTATTACACCTTACATAAATGTTTCATACTTCAATTAGTCCTTTAAGGTCTTTAACCTATGTTTCAAAGTAAGGCGAGGGGTAAGGGTTCGTTCGCGAAACGTCGTTACTTAAAACGGCCGTTTCTCCTTAACCGTTCATCGGAATCCAACGAACCACATATCAAAATGAAGCTCGTAACATGAACTATCTAAACATGGAAATGGTCAAAACCTAGCAGTGAGTTCAAGGGTTCTGATGTTAAGAACAAAAACAGTCTACGGTAAATCGGGCATTACGACGGCTATGTTTACGCGATTTCCCAAATTTAAACCATTCCAAAACCACCACCAATCAACCCCAATTCACAACCCAATCAAAAATCCATCCATATTACTTTACAACAGCCCCAAATCAACTCATTATAATCAATTTACTTAATCCTAAAACTTGAATTTAAACTATACTACATTCTTTAATCAAATCATAAGATTTCAACATTCCAATCTCCACCATTTCAACCCAACTCTAAACCATCCATCATTAAGCTACTCTAATACCAAAACAACCAAAATCACCCTAATATACAAAGTAAAGCTAGGGTTTGGAGATGTTATACCTTCCTTGAAGCTTCTTAATCAATGAAAGATCCTTGGAATGCCCATGGAAGCCTTGATATATGCTTAAGCTACCTTGAACTTTCATAAAAATCAAGAAAACCAAAGTTATTTCTTGAAGGTTACTATTCACCATCTTCTTCCTTGATTTATAAAAAAAGATTGGCTTGGAATTAGAAGCTTAAACTTATAGGAACTATGTAACTATCCATGGGGAAGCTTAGATAAATACCTTGCTAAATAGTAAGTGGTGGAGCTTGGATCTTCATTTTGCTAAGAAAGAAGCCGAGAGGTTCATGAAGAAATGGAGGGTTTTGTGTTTTGTTTGATGAAAAAAATGAAATGTTTTGCTTGGTTGGTTGAATTTTTATTTGTTTTAGGTTAATTACCTAATTAACCTTGACTTTGTGTGGTTATCATTCAACCACACTTCCTTCCCTCCTATGTCATGCTTACATCACATTGCTATGTCATCATCCCTTTCTTGCCCTCTTCTTATTGGTTGGATGACATCATCCCCTCTAATCTCTTTGATTAGCTTCTAATTGTTTGCCTAATGACCGCTGATCTGTTATACGGTTCGCTTAACTTTCGTTCTCGTTTCTCGTTTGAGGGATCATACCCGGGATCTTATTACTTGGGTTTCCTTAACCTTTCTCAATACATTCTAATCCTTTTATGATCCTCTCTTATAATCCTTTTATTTAAATCCTTTTTATCATGTTACCTTATACTCAATTCTTTCCGTATCTAGTGGATTTCCGGGAAAAATCAAAGTGTTCGGAATTGGATTCTGACGATCTTTACATACACTTATATGTCATATAGAGTGCCAATAAAATCTCAGAATATCCATAAAAGAACCTCTACATAGAGTGACATGAAAAGTTTTCTCATTCAGCATAATCTGCAAAATCACTATTCATAAGGGTTTCAAAAATTTTCCAAATATTGGGGTTATTACAACAAGCTCCTTCAAAAGCTGAACTAGTTAAAAAGTTTGTTAGAGGAGATGCACCAGTACCTTGGAGTGAAACTCCTAGAGGACAGGAGTAGACTAAGGAATGGAACTCAGTCAGTTTTATTCCTTCTGAAAAGATTCTTGCTAATCACTTGGCAAAAGTTGATGAGATGTTAGTTAATGATGATTTCAAAACACAGCTGAGAGTTACTGCTTTGAGTACTAGACATCTTCAAGGTCAACACTCAACAACTCATGTCGAGGTGCATAAAATTCAAGAAGCTTTACTCAAGCAAAAAACAACTATGAAACTTGAAAAGAAAAACTTTTTTAAACCTACCTTTGACAGAGTTGCCTACATTGAGAAAACCCAAGAGAAGCAACAATCTCAGATTGATGAAATTTTGAAAAATCAAGCTTCTCAGCAATCTCAACTCAATGAAATCCAATCCTCAGTAAAATTGCTTGTCTCTCTTCTTTTACCTGCTGATGCCAAAAAGGGGGAGAAAGTAATTAAGTTCAAATGCAAACCTATCAAGACACTGAAGGGAAAGGATGATGGAAAAGATGACCCGGGAAACTCTGGAATGGGTGGAGGTCATGGTCAAGGTAGAGGTCTCTCATCAAGAAGAGCTGGAACTACAAGCCATAGAACAAGTTCTGATATTGGGAGAAGAATAACTTCTGATACTGGTAAAAGGATAAGTTTTGATGAACTTTTGGATCTTGATGAAGAAATTTCAAGACAGTTATTTCTGAAAGAAAATCCAGGAATGGACTTTGAGAGTCTAATGGAAGAAGAAGCTAGACTTAAGTCAGAAAAAGTCAACTCCAAATCTGAAGCTTCTGTTGGTAAAAAGAAACTTCCTACGGCTAAAGGCATTGTGATAAAATAAAGGACAAATCATGTGGCAACCAAGGCCAAATCACAATTGCAGATAGATCCAAGGTCCAAGGGAAAAGAAAAAGTTGGTGAACCTATAAAGGTTTATGTGCCTCCTATGGATGAAGAAATTTCTGTTAAAGATACTGATCTTACTCTAACTTCAAGGAAGATTTCTAAGACAACCTCTGACATGGATCAAGTTGTTCAGAGTCAAGATATAGTTAGTTCTGATATAACAATGAAGCAAGCAACCTCTGACATGGCTCAAGTTGACTTGATATCAGAAGATAAGTCAAAGGAAACCTCTGACATTGCTCATGTTAAATCCTCAAAGTTACTCCTACCAGGATTCACTAAAGCCAAACAGACTCAACCTTTGAAAACTGCAGCAAGTGGTTTTGAAGCAAGAGTGGTTACTGGAAAGGAAGCAAGAGATAAATCTGGATTGGGTAGTGCTGATGAAAGAAGAGTGCAGAACACAACCAATGATCCAACTTCCTTAAGTGAACCAGGTGTTGGAGCAACTCCTGAAAGATTGAATCAACTAGAATCTATACAGATGGTCTATCATACCTTCTTGAAAGAACACATCTTGTTATATTTCATGACAGATGCTAGGGTTTACCATATAAGGGAAAATGCTATACCACTGAAGTATTTTGAAGAACTAGAACATGTTTAATTCTTACTTCAAGTAAATGACAGAATAACAGAAAGTGCTGCAAACTATTTGAAGACTCAAATTCAGAGACAGAAAAGGCTTTATTCTGTAAAGTCTGACAGCACATACTGTCCAAAGTACAGAGATCACAAGGGTGATATTGTTGATATGAAGCCTAATACTGCACAGATCAGAACATATCTTGGTATTAAGGGACTTGAATTCAATCTAGAGTCTGACAAAGCTTATGTCATAAGACTAGATCAGGAGTTGAGAAAAGCAAAAATTAATGATCTCAGATATGCTATTTTCCAAACTGGTGAAGATACTGCAGAACTCAAAGATGCTAAAAGGAGGATGATTGATGAACTTAGATATGCTGAGAGATGTTTGTTAAAGAACTATCTCAGAACAACTCCTGACATCAAAGAGATCAGAAAGTGAAGCCAAGTCAAGATCTACAACTGCTCAAATTCTGATATGTATACAGACTGAAGTTGTTATCAGAAGTTAAAGTTGGTAAAGCTTTAAGGACTGTAAGTTGTAGTTAATTTCTCATGCATTTGTACTTAATATTTTTGACATCATCAAATATCTGTTAAACTTGTATATTATGCTAATTTACAAGTTGAGGGAGATTGTTAGATATATTTGATAATGTCATGTCTAATATGATTTATGTTTAGGTTTCAGATCCTACTTAAACAGGACAAATCAGTACTTAACTGAAATCAACACTTATACTGAAGTCAGAACTTAAGTGATCAGTACTTAAGATTCAGGAGATATTTATCAAGAGATAATATCAGGACTTAAAATAAACTTTCAGATAAGGAAGGCGGCTGATTGAAAGGAAAGAAGATCAAGACAAACGTAAGAAGAGATATGCATGAAGAAGGAATTCTGTTAAGAATGGAATACTTGGAAGAAAAGATAACTGATTGATATATTTTAGGAAGCAGAATTATATTCCATATCAATTAGCGATTATCTTGTAATTGTGTAGTATATAAACACAGACATAGGGTTTACACTATAAGTGTTATCATTATCGAGAATATTATTCATTGTAACCCTAGCAGCTCTCATGATATTTGTTCATCACTGAGAGAGGACAGTTCCATATTGTAACAGAGTTTATTGCATTGAATAAAGTCTGTTTTCTGTTACTTGTGTTATTTGAATTCGATTTGATTGTGCTATACACTGTATTCAACCCCCTTCTACAGTGTGTGTGACCTAACAAAAAGAGTTTTAAAAGAAAGTGAAAAATTATTGGTGGAATTTGGATTTCTTATTTCTAGAACTGTAACCTTAAAAGATCTTGGATTAGTTTGGGGTCATAAGTGATAAATGTCTTCCGCTAGCATTTGTTTATTGATTAAACAGGTTGATTTGGATTGAGGTTTCATAGTGACGACCAAATCCTCTGACCCCGGATTTGGGGGCGTTACACATCCTGTAGGACCATAACACATTCGGGAGTTCATCAACCCAGCAACGGAGGATTTCTTCAATTCTTTTCTTTAATCCTTGTAGAATGGTTCTATTCATTACTTCTGCGAGCCCATTGGCCTGTGGGTATGCAACTGAGGCCTTGATGTGCTGGATTTTTAACTCTTCTAAAGCTTTCTCAAACTGTACCCCCACAAATTGCGTGCCATTATCTGAAACTAAAATCCTTGAAATTCCAAAGCGAAATACCACATATTCCATAAAAAACTCAATCATTTCTTTCTCTCTGATCTTGGAAAGGGGCTTTTCCTCGACCCACTTTGTTGCGTAATTCACTGCGACCATGATATATTGGCACTGGTTTTTGGACTTTGGAAAGGACCCTACGATATCTATCCCCCACTGGAAAAAAGGGCATGGAGTGAGTATCAAGTTGAGTTCAGTCGTGGGTCGATGGCTTACGTTTCCATGTAGTTGACATGTTTGGCATTTTCTGACATATTCCTCACAATCTTTACAAATTGTGGGCCAATACAGTCCTTGTCTGATGATCTTAAGGGCTAGGTTATTTGCCCAAAGTGTTCACCACAGATACCCATGTGTACTTCGACCTCGCTTGGTGAGCTTCCTCCGAGGTCAAACAACGGAGCAGCGGTTCATATAGAGCGCGTCGATATAGTTATGAGCCGATAACACAGTAGTATCTTGCCTTAAACATGAGTGAGTGAGCCTCGGTTTTTCCCTCGGGGAGTTTTTTATCGATGATATAATCGAGGAATGGCCTTCTCCAGTCGGGACTATCCTGGATCTGATTAACAGATAATTCATCGATGGCAGGGGTTGTTAAGACGTCGACATATACCGAATCAGGATTGATAGGCAAACTGGAGGATGCTAATTTGGCAAGGGAATATGCCCATTGGTTTTCTTCTCTATCAACATTTGAGAGTTTCCACGAAGGGAATTTCTTAAGTAGCTCTTGAGTTCAATCAAGGTATTGAGCCATTCTTTCACTGTGTGCCTTGAACTCCCCGCTTATTTGTTTATAGACTAGCTGTGAATCTCCGAATATGTCAATAATCTCGGCCTCGAGGTCCGCTGCCAGTTTTAAGCCGGTGATAAGTGCCTCGTATTCGGCAACATTGTCTGTAGCTGGGAACTCAAATTTTAGAGCTTGTTGGATCTTGAATCCCTCCTGGCTGATCAAGATAATTCCCGCTCCTCCTGAGTCAGCGGTCAGGATCCGTCGACAAACAACCATGGTCTTAAATGATTTTCGTTGGGGTTTTGAGCTTTGGATTTGAATTAACATTCGGCTTCAAAATCCGAAAGTACTTGGGCTTTGATCGCGGTTTGAGGTTTATAATCGATGTAGAATTGACTTAGCTCGATGGTCCACGTAGCGAGTCTGCCTGTTATGTCAGGCTTGTGTAGGATCCTCTTCAGAGGTTGATTCGTGAGCACATGAATCTCCCTCGCTTGGAAGTAGTGTCGCAATTTTTGGCTGGCGACCACTAGGGCATAGACTAGTTTCTCTAATTGTGGATATCTAAGCTCCGCATCCCGAAGTGAGTGACTAATGTAGTACACCGGGATTTCTTTTCCATCATCGACCCGAACTAGTACTGCCGCGACTGTTTCATCGAAGGCTGAGAGATATACCCGCAATGGCTCACTTGGTAATGGCCGAGTGAGGATGGGTGGATTTGTTAGGAATGCTTTTAACTTAGAGAAGTTCTTTTCACATTCATCATTCCATTCGAAGTGCGAGGATTTGGAAGCTTTTTTTATTGCTGAGAAAAAGGGGAGGCATCTTTTTGACAACTGGGAAATAAACCTTCGAAGTGCGGCGATGCAACCAGTTAGTTTTTGTAAATCCTTAACAGATTTTGGTTTCTCCATTTTCAAGATTGCTTTTGTCTGAGATGGATCTGCTTCGATACCTCTTTGGGTAACTAAAAAACCAAGGAATTTCCCTGCGGTAAGACCGAACGAGCACTTGGATGGGTTTAACCGCATATTGTTTTTTCTTGCATTTTCAAATGTTCCGCGAAGATCGAACACATGGTCGGAGGAAAGCTTCGACTTTGTAATCATGTCATCGACATATATCAGCATATTTCTCTCGATCTGTGAGGTGAATATTTTATCCATCATCTGTTGAAAAGTGGCCCCTGCATTGATTAAACCAAAAGGCATCACTCGGTAATCGAAGACTCCCCGGTGTGTGATGAATGCAGTCTACTGCCAATCTTGGGAGTCCATTTTAATCTGGTTGTACCCTGAAAAGGCATCCATAAAAGAGAGGAGCTCATATCCCGTTATCGCATCAATGAGTTGGTCGATGTTTGGCAGTGGGTAAAAGTTTTTAGGGCAAGCCTTATTCACATCCGAGTAATCAATGTACATTCTCCACTTCCCGTTACTTTTCTTGACCAGGACTACATTCGAGATCCATGTGGGGAATTGCACCAGTTCAATAAAACCGGCCTCGATAACCTGTCAATCTCTTAGTCGATGGTTGCTCTTTTCTCGGCATAGAATGTTCGGTGCTTCTGCCTTACTGGCCTGATGTTTTTGCTGATGTGTAAAGAGTGTCGAGCGACGACTTCCGGAATCCCCATCATGTCTTTGGGATCCCAGGCGAAAATGTCAGAGAATTCACGAATAAGGCTCGTGATATCTTTCTTTAACAGTTTAGGGAGATTCTTGCCAATTCTTGTAGTTTTCTCAGGATTTTCCTCAACTACCTCAATTTCTTCGGTTTCTTCGACAGGAGAGCAAGAGTTGCTGGTGGGTGGGTCGATGAGCGCTCTGGGTCGATGTCGAGCACTTGATTGACCTCAAGTTCTTCGTCTGACTTCTTCCTTGGAGATACCGTGGTTAAGTAGCACTGTCTTGCTGTCGCCTGGTCACCGGTCATTTCTCCTACACCAAAGTCTGTGGGGAATTTCATTTTCAAATGGGAGATGGAAGTTATAGCTCGGAGTGCGGTGATCGTTGTTCGCCCCAATATGGCGTTGAAACTAGAGGAAAACACTAATCACATAAAACTTGACCATCTTTCAAACTTGACACGGCGGAGAACCAAAAAGCACCGGGATGTCGATAGTTCCTACCACGTGAACCTCATTCCCCGTGAAACTATACAACGGTGTTCGAGAGTTCTTAAGTCTTCGATCCCCGATATCCATTCTGGAGAAAGCATGATGATACAAGACATCGACGGAGCTGCCATTGTCAACTAGCATTTTCTTAACTGTGTTATTTCCCACACATGTGGTAATGACAAGGGCGTCTTGATGGCCTTCGATGAGACCAGGATGGTAATCGTCGTCAGAGAAAGAGATGACCGGGGAGGGATTTGCTCGAGGGCATTTAGCTGTCGAGGGATTTACATTAAAAACTTCTCGAGCATAAAGCTTGCGAGAGTTGTGAGAGAGGCCCCCGACGGCTATACCGCAAAAGATGACATCGATCATCCGGTCTTCCTCATCTCGATGATGGCGTCTGGGCGCATTATCTTATTGCACATAGTGGACAAGTTGTCCCCGGTGAATCTTTCCTTCAATGAGGTTGCTGAGTTGAAAGCATTGTTCTGTTGTATGGTCGGTGTCTTCATGATAATCACAATATCT
Organism: Apium graveolens; assembly: GCF_009905375.1. Lineage (NCBI taxonomy): Eukaryota > Viridiplantae > Streptophyta > Magnoliopsida > Apiales > Apiaceae > Apium > Apium graveolens. The sequence continues at coordinate 94,234,844 of NC_133649.1, forward strand.
GAAGCTTGGGGGTCTGTCCGGTTTAATGGGTCTCGGAGGACGGTAATCTGGTTCCGTTTTTAATATCGCTAAAATTGTCGCCTTCTCGGTGTTGAGTTTAGTAAATTCTTTCTCAGGTCGATTACGGGGCTGCCAATCCCTTTCTCTTCTATCCCTCAAGGGGTGGTCAACTGAACGCGATGGTGGTTATTGGCGACGCTCTCGGCGCCTTTCGCGCGCGGGCGATCGTGGACTATAGCTACGGTGCCGTTCATATCTTGACACACGCCGAGGAGATTGGATGCAGCTTACTGCTTCTTGGAGCATCATGCGATGTTCTATAATCTGTAATGTGGTTTGAAGGGTTTTTGGCCTTTTATCAAAAATTTCTTCTAGGAGTAGCCTGTGTCTAGATTTATCAATGCCCGCTGTCAGGAAATTGAGGCCATCTGCTCTATCAAATCTGGAATTTCCGTTATCTCCTCTCTGAATCGAGTTAAGGAACCTCGAAGGCTCTCCCCGGAGCGTTGGTGTATTGTCATCAAAGACGCTGTGACTTTGATTCCTTTGTAGTTATTGGAGAATCGAGCTTGGAACTTGCTCTTTAGAGTTGTCCATGAGTCGATTGACCGGGGGTAGATTGTTGTACCATCGAAGGGCTGTGCCCTGGAGGCAAGTGGAGAAAAACTGACAATGGGCGATCTCTGAGTGGCCGAAGAAGGCCATGCGGCCGTCAAAAGTGTTGAGAAATGCTAACGGGTTAGAAGATCCGTCGAAATGATCGAGGGCAGGAGTTTTCAGCGTCCTGTCGATGTGTGCTTTCTCGAGGACCAACGACAAGGGACTCTCGGAGACAGTTTCGAATCCCGATTGATTGCGCATAATGGTTCGCATTAGAGCTATTTTCTCCTTAATTTTAGCAAATTCCTCATGGGAGATGGATTCTGTGGATTCGGTTCGCTGAGAGACGTCGGCATACGATACTGTGCACTGTCGACGCTCGCGCGGCTGTGAGTATATTGACTCTACTGATGGTTCATATTCATATTCAGCGTCCTCATCTTCGTCGTAAAGTTCATCGTCTTGTCCCTGGTTCTGAATCGACGCTTGCTGGAGCTCTCGGCGGAGACGATGAATTTCACGCTGCCGCTCAAGCTTGGCTTGGAGCATTCAAGTCTCACGTTCTAAGAGCTCAAGCTCTTCATCTGAGTAAGACAGATCTTCCATGTCCTCCTTGTTTTGAGCTTTTAACTTTTCTCTCTTTTCGAGGTGAAGTCGCATGTCACTTGAAAGAACTTTTTTGCCTTTGGATGTATGGATCCTTAAACGCTGATCTGGTTTGAACTTTCTCTTCTTGTCTCGTTGATCTACATTTGTTAAGTTCGCCGGCTAGTCATAGGATGCTTCCTCCGGTGGAGGAAATAAACATTTCGGCTTCAACGTCGATTGTTTGGGCGGTTCTTGACCACCGTGGGTCGAGGGGTCGACGGCAATTTCTGCCGTCAACTCCTTAGCCTGAGTTGGTCCGGCTGTTCCCGGATCAATTTCTTCCACAATCATATCTCAGTTGGATCTGTAGAGTAAAGCTCCTCTAGTGCCAAATGATATGCCTTAATATTATTAATAACTAAGACTAATATTTAAAGAGGTGCTTTCTTTATTTAATTTGCCAACCTCTCTAAATGAGGTTGGTCTCAAATGGGCTCTCTCTTACAAATGGGCCTCTTGGGCCATTATATTAATTGTTACATTATTTGCTATCACTAAGTTTTCTTGGACTTTGTCTTCTTTGAGCCCATGGTCCAATACTATCATCTCCCTAACTTAAATTTGAAGTTTAGAAAGCTCATAGATCAGGTTCGCAAAAATATAAGCTAACACAATTCGGTAATTAAAATAATTAACTTTTCATGGGTTCTCTTTGCTGCTTTGTGATTCTTGCAGTCTGGACCACGCCTTCTTTTGGGCTTTTCTCCAATAACGACTGTATGATATATCGAGAACATTAGCTCTTTCATTCTCAAGATTTAAAGCAAAAATAATACTACTTATATTTAGTCTTAACTAGTCTCTTACCTTACAGGTCACAGCGCCGCGGATATATCATGACGTCATTTAGCCGGACATGCATTTTCATGATTCGGCATATCTTTTTACTAATTTTTTTTTATTTTTTATTAATTATTTTAATATTAAAAATATTCAGAAATAACAAATATAATTTTAAAATATTTACATATATTTTAATATCTAAAAAATACTAATTTAAATAAGTATTATGATGGTATTTGATTGTTACTGTTAACTAATTTTAATTTTATATTTAAATTCACTGTATATTAGTATAATAATTATTTATTATATTTTATTATATTTAATTGATAAATGACATGTCATTCTTTTGGCAGGCACTAGTTACAAAATAATTCTATTTTCCCTGCCCTGTCAATCCATTTTAGTAGTTATTTTTGGAAAATTAGTGTAATAAAGTAACATTGGAAATTTGATAAAAAAATGGAGTAATTTTAAAATTTATTCATTAATTTGTATCAAATATATATGGATATACAACTACAATGGAATAAAAAAATTAGAGTGATTTGTTGAAATTTAGTGATTCTCCTTGTGCAAAAATTTACTAGAAAAAGTTAAGTTTTTATTTAGACTACATGATCCAGAGCCATTGAGATGTGCGAGGAGAGGCGTAAGATTTAGCTTGACTTCATTCACACACACAAAGAAGATACTAGTAGTGTATTAAACAAGTAGTGGATCACAAAATGGTGGCCACAGCCATTTGTTCAGTGTCACCATTTCCCAAACTCGTGAATTTTCACTACTCTGATTCAAACCCAGTGATTAAAAAATTTCAAAATAAATGCAATTCTGATCACACCAAAATTACAAGCACAACAAGGAAAACATGGAACTGGGTGTTAAAAAGCAGCAGCAGCAGCAGCAGCGATAGTATAGCAAGCGTTGTTGCAACATCAGAACTGAAGTTGGAGTTGGAATCAGCTGCGAATGTTGTGAGGAAGTTTTACGGAGGAATCAACGGTCGTGATTTGGCTTCTGTTGAAGCTCTCATTGCTGATGATTGTGTTTATGAGGATCTTATCTTCCCTCACCCTTTCGTTGGTCGTAAGGTATTTTCTTATTTACCCTGCCTTTTTCATCCCCCTTTTTCTTATTTAATGTTTTTGTGTTTCATAAATCATAAATCATAAATCATAAATCATAATAGAGTGTGTGTTTATGTACTGCTTGATCACTTACAAAATAATTTAGCCTACAAATTTCGAATGATTTGTATCAGCTGCCCATTTATGTTTACTGCTCGGGATGTACATGATTTTAATTTTAAATGATTTTTTCGAATTTCAATAAATTAGGCTTATATCAAGTGTTTTTTTAATACTTTTTAGAAATATCTCATAAATTCATGAAAGTTTAAAGAATTGGTGCATATATATGTCCACTTTATACACTACCAGCAGAATCCATAAATTATTATCAATCCATTAAAATTTAATCAAATCTTCTTCTTTTTTTGTTTACAATTGTATGAATTAGGCACCAGTAGGTTTGTGCTCAATGAGTTGATAGATATGTTATAGACGGAGAAAGGAAAAAACCATAGTCAAAAGGACAAACGATAACTAGTCTAGTAGAATGTCTAATCCTATGATCGACATTCTGTTATACTATATTCATCTTGAAGCGATTTTAAATAATGTCAAGAAATTTAGGCCTGCCAATGATGGTCACCCAAAACCAAGACAAGCGGAAACATAGTAATAAAGTTTGCAGTAATAAAAATTAGCAGAAAAAAGTTTGCAGTAATAATATTAGATATATGTGTAGTGTTCCGAGGACTTTCAAATTCTAATATATAAAATTTAAATTATTATTGCAGGCTATCCTTGAATTTTTCGAAAAGTTCAACGATTCTATCAATGAGGATCTTCAGTTTGTTATTGATGATATATCTACAGAGGATAGTATAGCTGTTGGGGTTACTTGGCACCTAGGTATGTTAATGAAGACCGTGATGTACAGTTAAAATAACAATAGCAGTTAGTTGCTTATTGTATCTCTACATTTCACTAATATAGTCCCATCAAAACAGAATGGAAGGGGAAGCCTTTTCCTTTCAGCAAGGGATGCAGTTTTTATAAGTTAAAGGTTGTGAATGGTCAAAGAAAGATAATGTGAGTTGATGTTTTTTTACATTTTAATGTTCTATGAGATTGTTATATGCAGTGCATAACATGTTATTAAGCATCTTGGTTACAGAAAATCTGAAAATGATGGCCAATCTATTTACAAGGATGTAATAAATATTAAAGTTCTTGTCATTTTATGTCAAAGATCTTCCAGATTATATCGTTTGTTAATGACAACTATCTCAAATCTTGTAAAACAGTTATGGAAGAGACAGCGTTGAACCTGCTATTAAGCCCGGAGAAACAGCTCTGGTATGTCTCCTGATTTTTTATTCAAGGATGATGTTATGGTCATATAGACAAATGAAATACATAAACAAATTTCCACAATAAAGTATGAGAGGTTCATGTCTAGCTATAAGCATTTTCTTACATATCTAGAGCAAGGGTACATTCATTTGTGTGTTGTTTCAGTGTTCATTTTCTTTACCAATTAACTGCACTTCTCCATGTTTGTTTTATGGATTTATAATCCCGGGATAATAATCCGGGGATAACTAATCCCATCAAAATTAGTACTATGGATTAAATAATCCTATTCTAAATTTGTTTGGAAGGATTAAAAGTAGGATTGGAATATAATCATTTAAAATTTTATCCTATGTTTATTTTGATGGATAGTACTTGGGATTGGAATATTATTCTTTAAATTTTCCAATCCTATGTTTGTTTCACATGGGATAACAATGAGTGGATTACAATCCTTTAAAAAATGAGTGGATAAAACAATACCTCCTCCCACCAAGTATTAGACGGAATTATAGTCCTATCCTCTACACCAACAAAACAAACATGGGATAGGATAATTTAAAAGATTATAATTCTTGGATAACTCTTCACTAATTTTTTACAAAACAAACGTGAGATTGGAAAATTTAAAGGATTATAATCCTATCCCTTACTTCATACCATTAAACAAACATGGCCCTTGGGATTAAGTTCTGTCAGTCGCCTACCATATATATACTACAATAAACAATATATCTGAACTTGGCATGAATGCCATCAGTTGATTGAGCCCTGCCATCAGCCCCTAATAAAAATAACGTTAAGTATGGGTACGTCAGGACTGGTGTTATTTTCCTTTCTTATGGACGACAGCAGATTAGTTAACATTGATTTACCCCAAGAAAGACATAGGTTTCATGAAGGAGACAACCAACAAGATATTATGATCAGAAACTAAATAAATAACATATGAATGTTCTTCTTCAGTAAGAAATTAGAATTTCCCTGCGATGAGCCACCTCAATGGGAGCTTCTAGTGCTCATTCGCACCTAATAGAAGTACTTAATTCAAACTCTAACCTTTTAAAGCTATGCTTGTTTAAGGGGATAATAGACTATAAATAGTCTAAGGATTATAATCCGAGGATAATTACTCCCATCACAATAAAGAGTAAGATTAATTTAGTCCCCTCTAATACTTTGGTTAGAGGAGGCATTATTTAATACCTTAAGAAAAGTCATTTTCTAATCCCTTCTAAATCCTGAACTATAATTCCAAGTAAGTTTTTGCAAGGATTATAGTTCAGTTACAATCTTAATACCTTGGAACATGTAAAGACTTGGTGTCCGTTTCATTTTGCAGAAACTGAAATACTCAAAGATCTCTGAGATCCTCATCTTTTTTATTGTGTATGCATGTAGCATTATACATTAAGGATGTCATTAGTGGGATGGTATATAATGATGTGGGAACAATGGGGAGCTAAAACTACTTTTTGATATTTATGGGCAGGATATGTTCATTTTTCTCAAGTCTCTTCCACCTGGATATTTTTTGATCCAACAAAATGCAAACTAAGTCCTTCATGAATAACAGGTTGCTATCAGAGGAGTTACCTGGCTGCTGCAGAAATTTCCACAGTTAGCTGAACGATTTTAAGTGAAGCAGGTAATGAGCACTGTATTTACATTTGAAGAATCTATCCCGGTGGTCATTGTGGCGACTGGAAAAATATACGAAGTTTGACAACTATGTTAACTGTCTTATTTGCACGAGTATAATGTGTTGTAAGAGCATCCAACAGGGGTAGCCGAAATTGATGTGACATTACATTCTTGGTTGTTGCCTGTAGGAGTTGATAGATGGAGTGGAGTTGCTAGGTTGCCAAAAATTGGCAAGGCAACTTCTGAAACTGTTAAAATGCATATGTAAGTACAAAAATGATAATGGAGTGGAGTTGCTAGGTTGCCAAAAATTGGAAGTCAACTTCTGAAAATATATATGCAAGTACGAAAATGATAATATCTTGAATACTTATTTAGTTATTTGAAATTACATATATTTAGCATATGCATTTGCTATTGAAGTATTTGTCCAAGGTTATTATCAACTAACTATGTAATTTCTGCTACAGGGCAAATACAGTTAAAACAGAGCTGCAAATTTCAAATTTTTATGTATTCTTTTTTTAACACTAGAATCATTCTATATATTAGCAAATTTTCAATATTTACATTCCTGTTCTCTTGGATAGTACCTTAACGGCCTTAACTTTTGGTTAAAGTAATTTTTTTAAAAAAATAAATAAAAATCATATATACAAATAATTATCATTTCAAATGCTGTCATTAAAAATGATCTCATGGGGAATTCAGAAATTTCAACAACATGTATCCTGATTGACCCGAAAGCTTAGCTTGCGTAGTCACAACAAAGTTAACAACAATAACACAAACGTGTGCCATGAAACCAAACACTTGTGTGGAGTAAAATTGTCTATTTTCTCCGTCACATGGGTGACGTTGGCTTTTATATAAAAATATAAAAGCCAAAATTCACTCCTTTTTAGTACATGGTTGGGGAAATGGAACCCCCAAGAGCTCCCTTGCACATTCAAAGAACCGGCTGATGTGGGTTAATAATGAGCCTTAGTTTTCCTGCTAACAGAAGAAACTTCAAACATCGTGTTCTTGACTGACTTCAACAAAATATCAGGAGATTTTAGTTGGGGGTAAAATGCAAAACTTAATCTCATCACAATCCTAGGAAAATTTGTACACGGCTGCTGCTGGACCAACACTTTCCTTCTAGATGTATAACTCTTAAACTTCTATGACCCTACAATACATATGTTTGTTGTTTGCCCTATAAAAGGAACATGAACCATAACAAATCTTTACATAAAAACTAAACAAAATGAAGAGGGAAAGCTACTTTGCAGTTCTCTTGTTGATTTGCCTTGTAGTAATTAAAGCTGCAGCTCAACAAGCAAGCAATGTGAGAGCCACTTTCCACCTGTACGAACCCGAAAAAATTGGCTGGAATTACCTTACTGCTAGCGTGTATTGCGCAACCTGGGATGCCGATAAGCCCCTTGCTTTCAGGCAAAAGTATGGCTGGACTGCCTTCTGTGGCCCTGTCGGTCCTCGCGGCCAGGAATCCTGTGGCAAGTGCTTACGGGTAAAGACTCTCCATTAACATTTTTTAATTTTTTGTTGATACCACATTTTCGAGTTATCTCTGCGTAATCTCTACACAATTTATCATCTTGCACCATAACTTTTGTCTTCATATCGCATTAGGAATTTACGTAAACGTTGGAATGCATCCTGCAGGTTACGAATACCAGGACAAATGCTCAACAAATTGTTAGAATCGTAGATCAGTGCAGCAATGGTGGCCTAGATTTGGACGTTGGGGTGTTCAGGCAATTGGATACCGATGGATTTGGCATGCAACAGGGCAATATGATTGTAAACTACGAGTTTGTCAACTGCGGAGATTGATTAATTATTTTATGAAAAGTGCTAGATATATACACTACTACTCTACGAAAGTATAATATACATAAATAAATGTGGATGTATCCTGGACGGAGGACTAAATAAAGAAATATTCTGCCACACACACATGTATTACTCTCGATCTCAATATAAAAAAATTATGTGCAATTTATCAATGCAGTATATGAGTAAATTGCACTTGCATAATGAAATTCCTTGTAATCTCAAAATGCCTGTTTTTGTAATTACTTGTGCTAAATTGTCTGTTTTGTAATTTTTTTTCTTACTAGAGTTTACGTCAAGATAATTAGGCATATTTAAGTAGCACAACTAGTACAAGTTCTCGTACCAAAAATTTAAGAACTCTTGTGTAATTAAGTGTTAGGAATATGGTGTATATTTGATGATAAGTTAAACAAAACACTTTAGTAGATTTAATTTAGTGAATTTTGTAGCACCCGACGGATGATCAATTATAGTCCCGGCGGATGATTCAATATAGTCCCGACGGATGACTAATTGATATCCATCGGGTTAGTAGCTTATGTAACAATAAGTAATGTAACACATTCCTTGCAAATAACTTTGTATAGATTCTGTAGTAGCTTATGAATCATATAGACTTCTAGTAGATGTGCTGAATAGGTTGATTAAATGTAAATATAAGATGTCTTGTAATTCTGCACAAACGAAATAGAGTTAAGTGATAAATGGCTATCCGAAAGATGATCAACAAAGCTACCCGACGGATGATCAACAAGGTTACCCGACGGATAACAAGCATGTACCCGACGGATGATCAATTCAAATATCTGTTGATAGTGACAACACAGTCACATGCATCGAGTGTTTGCAAAAGGAATGTGACAGCCTGTTTAGCAGAGTTTTGAGAACAAAGAATCATTACCATTTCCATGCAAGTTATGAAGATTTTCAAAGATGTTGGAATAGAGTAGTGAAGTAACATGGAGTTAGACTTGATAGGTTTTGTTTTATTATCTTGTCTAATTCTATGTAAACTCGGTGATATATAAACCAAGTGTAGCAAGTAGAACAACAACAACAACAACAATAGACTAAGCAAAACACATTTTTCAGAGAAACATTGTAAACTGTATCCTGTAGCATTTCTCTGCAAGTTTAGTTGTTCACTTTTAAAGCGGCTGTGAATTATTCAAGCTGCACATGGTTCTCATGATATATATATATATATATATATATATCTGGTGGATATATTCAAATCCACCAGAAAGTTTTAAATACTTGAGTTTTTATTACTTTATGTTTGATTAACTTAACTCTGTATTCCGCACTTTGCAAATCAAACAGTTAGATATAAATTGAGTTAGAACCATTTTCCATAAATCTCAAAAAGAAGTCAGAATTACATTCAACCCCCCCTCTGTAATTCTTGTTGTATTGTTAGAGAATAACAATTGGTATCAGAGCAAGCTCTTGAAGTATAAAGAGTTTAACATCACAAAAAAACAGCAAGATGAACAAGAAGGATGTTGGAGTCAAGATTCCATTTCTGGACAAAGAAAATTATCACCACTGGAAGGTGAAGATGCACCTACATCTTCTTTCTCAAGATGAGGCCTATGTGGATTGCATAGAGAGAGGTCCTCATGTGCCTATGAGAGCTGCAACAGGCAATGAACCATCTGTTCCCAAGCCTAGGCATGAATGGTCAGATCCTGATATTGAGCAAGTCAAGAAAGACAAGAAGGTCATGAATATATTATTTAATGGAGTTGATGGTGATATGTTTGATAACATCATTAACTGCAAAACAACCAAGGAGGTTTGGGACACAATTCAGATTATATGTGATGGTACTGAGCAAGTAAGGGAGAATAAGATGCAGCTGCTAATTCGGCAATATGAGCACTTTCATTGTGAAGATAGTGAGTCTCTCAATGATATTTTTAGTAAATTTCAAAAACTGCTAAATGCTCTGAAGTTGCATGGAAGAGTCTATCAGACAAAAGACTCCAATCTCAAGTTCCTTAGATCTCTTCCAAATGAATGGAAACAAATGACAGTCTCATTGAGAAACTCTCAAGATTATAAGGAGTTTACTCTGGAGAGACTGTATGGCATCCTGAAAACTTTATGAGCTTGAAATAGAGCAAGATGAAAGGATGAAGAAAGGAAGGAAGAAATGAGGGTTAATAGCACTGGTTGCTGAGTTGGAGAAAGAGAAAGAGGTGAAGGTAGAAGCTGTTGAGTCTACTACAAAGGTCTGTGAAAACAAGGGTAAGGGGCTGGTAGCTGAAAATGAAGATTCTTTGAGCTAAGATGACATGGATGATATTGATGAACATCTTGCATTCCTTTCCAGAAGATTTTCCATGCTCAAGTTCAAGAAGAACTTTGAAGCAACTAAGCCAAATAGAAACATGGTGGATAAATCAAAATTCAAATGTTTCAAATGTGGCTTGGCATGACATTTTGCCAGTGAGTGTAGAAAGTCAGATTCCAGCAAGAAGAAGTTTGAGCCTATGAATTATAAACAGAAGTATTTTGAGTTGCTCAAATAAAAGGAAAGGGATTTTATTATACAAGAAAATGACTGGGCAACAGATGGTCTGGATGAAGATGTCAGCTATGTCAATCTAGCCCTAATGGCCAAGTCTGATGAAACAGAAACAAGTTCTTCAAGTAATCAGGTAATCACCACCAACCTAGAACACTTATCTAAAGCTGAGTGTAATGATGCAATTAATGACATGTCTACAGAATTATATCATTTGCGTGTTACACTTAAGTCTCTCACTAAGAAAAATGCTAAAATCAAAGAAAATAATCTGTTTCTAAGTGAGAGGAATAATGTGCTAGAGTCTCAGTTTATTGAATTTGAGAAATTAAAACTAGAATGTAAGATTGCTAAGGAGGAATTAACTGAGTCCTTGAAGAAAGAAGAAATTTTGAAGAAGCAACTTGAACGAGAACAGGAGGTGATTAAGGCATGGAAATCATCTAGAGATGTTCAACTCAAATCACCAAAGTTCAAGGTATCGAGTCCTTTTGTGATGCAGCCTGGAAAAAGAGTAAGGAGGAGCCGGAATCCAATTTGGTTAAAGGATTGCTAACAGATGTGGACTCGACGGATGATGAGAGTCATCCGTCGGATAATCAAAAGGATTATCCGTCGAGTGACACAAATCCTCATTCGTCGGCTGTGAGCAAACCTGTGAGCAAAGCCAAACTTGCCAAGTTAAATGAAAAGTATGGATCAGTTTCCAGAAACTTTGTTTCAGGAGAATCAAGTCAAGTGAAGAAGGAGAAAAAAGTGAATGTTGGTCATTTGTCTATAAAGCAATTGAATGACATATTAGAAAAGATTGAGGTTAAATCAGAAACTAAAAAGAAAAAATAATAGAAATATGAAAGTAGGGATTAACAAACATAAAAACTACACACCTGATAAATATGCTCCAAAAAAAATATTGTTAAGTGTGGTAGTGTTAATCATCTGTCTGTTAATTGTAAACTTGCTATGCTAACTCCTATATCTGTACCATCTTCTTTTCCCAACATGAATGCCATGCCTTCTATGCCTATGAATGCTATGTCTGCACATAATATGAATGCACAATTTGCTAATATGTCATTTGCATCTAATCCTTATTATGTCGCATATAGTATGCCTCAAATGCCATTTAGCATGCCCTACTGGAATAACATGTTTGCAAATAACATGCCTTTTCCTGTTAATCAAAATATGCATGATAATTCTGTTTTAATGACTGGTTTCAAAGGTCCAAGTCAGATGACTAAGGATGAATCTGATATCCCCAAGTCAAATGAGATCAAACCTAAGAAATAAAAGAAGAAAGCTAATAAGGCAGGACCCAAGGAAACTTGGGTACCAAAATCAACTTGATTTGGTTTTGATGTGTGCAGGGAAACAGAAAAAATCAGTGGTACTTGGATAGTGGTTGTTCAAGACACATGACTGGAGATTCTACCCTGCTCACATAGTTCTAGGAGAGAGCTGGACCAAGTATTACTTTTAGAGATGACAACAAGGGTTATACTGTGGGATATGGCTTGATTTCTAAAGACAATTTTATCATTGAGGAGGTTGCCTTAGTGGATGGTCTCAAACACAATTTGTTGAGTATCATCCAGCTTTGTGATAAAGGCAATTTAGTAACCTTCAATTCAGAAGCTTGTGTTGTGACAAACAGAAGGAGCAATAAAGTGGTTCTCACTGGAGTGAGAAAAGGAAATGTGTACCTAGCTGACTTCAACTCATCAAATGCAGAATCTGTCACTTGTCTTCTCAGTAAAGCAAGTCAAGATGAAAGTTGGCTGTGGCACAAGAAGCTGTCTCATCTAAACTTCAAGACCATGAATGAGTTTGTCAAGAAAGAACTGGTTAGAGGTATTCCTCAAGTGGAGTTTACTAAGGATGGACTTTGTAATGCCTTCCAGAAAGGAAAGCAGATTAAAGCATCATTCAGGAAGAAGCTTGATTCAACAATTGAAGAACCTCTGCAATTGCTACACATGGATTTGTTTGGACCATTCAATGTGTTGTCCATCTCAAGGAAAAGATTTTTCCTAGTAATTGTAGATGATTTCTCAAAGTTCTCTTGGATATATTTCCTGAAGTCTAAAGATGAGGCTAGTGAAATCATTATAATCACATAAGGCAAGTCAACAATCATCCAGATTTCAAAGTTAGAAGAATCAGGAGTGACAATGGAACTGAATTCAAAAATTCTGTTATGAAAGAATTTTATGAAGACAATGGGATTATGCATGAGTTTTCAGCAGCAAGAACTCCACAACAAAATGGAGTAGTGGAAAGAAAGAATAGATCACTTATTAAAGCTGCAAGGACAATGCTTGAAGAATCAAAGTTACCAACATACTTCCGGGCTGAAGCTGTAAATACTGCATGCTACACTCAAAATATTTCTCTGGTTAATCAAGCAAAGTGTATGACACCCTACCAATTGTTCAAGAACAAGAAGCCAACTCTAAATTTTCTTCATGTCTTTGGATACAAATGTTATATCTTGAGAAATCAAACTGATCAAAATGGGAAGTTTGATGCTAAAGCAGATGAAGGAATTTTTGTTAGATATGCTGTGGAAAAAGCATATAGAGTCTACAATCAATAAATGTTGTGTTTGATGATAAAAAGATTGAAGGACTGTAAGATGAAGATTCTCATGAAAGTCTCAAATTTAATAATGTAGAGATGGTTAGTGATGATAGTGATGATGAAAGTGATCAGAAAATAATGACAAAGGATATTGCAGAAAAATCTACTACTAATGAAGCACAAAATTTAACATCTGTCGAGTTGTAAAATGCTTCATCCGTCGGGAGACAATCAGCTTTATCCGTCGGGAGACAATCAGCTTTATCCATCGGGAGACAATCAGCTTCATCCGTCGGAACTCAAAATGCACCATCCGTTGGGTCATCAAGAGAAGCTGGAAGTCAGAACAGATCACTTACAGAAAGTTCCCCTTTCTCAAATCAAAGATCCATAAACTCAGGGGGAGTTTCTAATAATCAAAACGCAGTTACATATCATGACAACAATGAGGCCTCTTTATCTAGAGCTAATCTACCTCAACAAAGAAAATGGACAAAAGATCATCCCTTTGAGCTCATCATTGGTGATGTATCTTCTAGAGTTCAAACAAGGAGATCAACTTAAGAAGAATATCTATATAGCAGCTTCCTATCTAAGGAAGAACCAAAGAAGGTAGAAGAAGCTTTATTGGATCCTGATTGGATTTTAGCTTTGCAAGAGGAGCTAAACCAATTTGAAAGGAATAAAGTATGGAAGCTCGTACCCAAGCCTAAAGGAAAGAATCCAATTGACACCAAATGGGTATTCAGAAACAAGATGGATGAAAATGGCATAGTGGTCAGGAACAAAGCTAGATTGGTTGCTAAGGGCTACTGCCAACAAGAAGGAATCGATTTTGATGAAACTTTTGCTCCTGTTGCAAGACTTGAAGCCATCGGAATTTTCTTAACCTATGCAGCCCATGCCAATTTCAAGGTCTATCAAATGGATGTCAAGAGTGCTTTTCTAAATGGAGATATGGAGGAGGAAGTCTATGTTAGTCAGCCTCCTGGTTTTGAAGATCCAAATTTTCCAAATCAAGTCTACTATCTTTTGAAAGCACTCTATGGACTGAAGCAAGCACCTAGAGCCTCGTATGACACTTTATCAAAGTTCCTTTTGGAAAATCACTTCACAAGAGGTACTGTGGATAAAACTTTATTCTTTAGAAATGTTAATGGCTCTAGTATACTTGTTCAAATTTATGTAGATGATATTATATTTGGCTCTACAAATGAAAAACTTTGCAAAAAGTTTTCCAAATTGATGCAAAGTAAGTATGAAATGAGCATGATGGAAGAACTAACTTACTTTCTTGATCTACAAGTTAAGCAAGTTAGTGATGGAATTTTCATTAGTCAAACTAAATACATTCATGATCTTTTAAAGAAGTTTGATCTAATGGATTGCACATCTGCAAAAACTCCCATGGCCACTGTAACTAAGCTTGAATTAAACACTGCTGAAAAGTCTGTGGATATTTCAAGTTATAGGGGCATGGTTGGTTCACTTATGTACTTAACAGCTATTAGGCCATATATAATGTTGCTACTTGTCTTTGTGCTAGATTTCAGGTTGATCCTAGTGAATCTCACTTGGTAGCTAGTAAGAGAATTTTCAGATTTCTCAAGGGAACAACAAAACTTGGCATTTGGTACCCTAGAGATTCTGGTTTTGATCTAACTGGTTATTCAGATACAGATTATGCAGGGTGTAAAATAGACAGAAAAAGTACAACAGGAACCTGTCAATTTCTAGGAAACAAGCTTGTGTCATGGTTCAGTAAAAAGCAAAATTCAGTCTCTACTTCTACAGCTGAAGCTGAATATATTGCTGCTGGTAGTTGTTGTGCATATATTTTATGGATGAAAAAACAATTGTTGGACTATGGTATACAAGTGGATATGATTCTTATTTTCTGTGATAACACAAGTGCGATTGCCATCACTGAAAATCCAGTACAACATTCAAGAACAAAGCACATAGACATCAAGTACCACTTCATAAGAGAACATGTGATGAATGGTACTGTGGAACTACATTTTGTTCCAAGTGAAAAGCAACTTACAGATATATTTACCAAGCCACTGGATGAATCCAACTTCTCAAGTTTGGTAAGCGAGTTAGGTATGCTTAATTATTCTTGAATCAGTTCAGATATTTTTCCAGGAATATTTCATAACTCGACGGATAACTGATTTATCCTCATCCGTCGAATCGTCTCAATCCTAGCCGTTAATTCTCTGAACATTATCCATCGAGTATACTTATAGTTTGTAAGCATGACACGACGTATAAGTGACGGAATTTTTACAGTTTATTTATTTTTAAACGGCTATTTTGGGCAATTTTTATTGGTTACTTTATTTTACTTTATTATTTTTTGACAGTTATTTTCTGTGATAGTATAAAAGCAAATTTACTTTTATTCATTTCTTTTATCATTCTCAAGATTCAATTGCTCTAATTTCTTTCTTCTCAAAAGCAAACTCTCTCTGCAAATTCCAAATCTCTAACAATGGCACCTGTAGTGAAAATCATGTCTCAAACCGGTTATATCTATGAGAAAAACAACTTCTCAGCTTTGGTGAATAAGGAGATTCAACAGTCTGGTGACTATCACAAAATGATGGATTTTGTGAAGAACTGTAAACTCAACTATGCCATACTGGAATCACCCACCATTTACTGTGAGGTTGTTGAAGAGATATGGATAACTGCAGTGTACAACTCGACAGACAAGACCATCACATTCACTCTGAAAGGTAAGCAATTTTGCATAAATAGTGATATTGTTAAAGCATACTTCAAGATTCCTGATAATACTGTAACTGCTCCACACACAGACACTAACATTGTTAATATGCTTAATTCCATGGGCTATGCACTCACTACTTCTAAATTAAGTGAAATTAGGAGGTTGGGTCTTAGGAAAGAATGGAGTTACCTGTGTGATGTAGTAACTAAGGTGTTTTCTGGTAAAATTAGTAACATTGACTTTATAAACATCTATATGCTTAACATGCTAGTTACTGATAAGTACTTTAATTTTAGTAATTTGGTTTTGTTTGAGTTAGGCTTTAAGTTAGGAGAGGTTAATAAGAGAGGTAAAAGTGTCTATTATGATAGATTCTTTATGATGCTTGCTAACCATCTTATTAAAGATATTGTAATTGAGAGCCCAACCAACAAGTTAAATTATTGGGTTCAAGAAAGAAGGATAATTGCAGATTTAAACAGAGCAAACCATCATAAGGAGGTTCCCTTATATACTTTCCAGTAATGGAGGGACCTCAGGTAAGTGAGGTAATTTCTTCTGTCTCCACTCTTCCAACCTCACAAATTTCTTTGCCTTCTAGTGTAGCCATGGCAACTGTGTCAATGACCCAATAGTTGCCTACCCAAGCTACCAAATCAACAAAAGTTCCTAAATCCAAAGCTAAGAAAGCCCCCCCTGATTTCTTTCAAAAGAAATCAGTTGTAAAATCCACCAAACCTAAAGAGGGGAGTGTGAAGGTGGGAAAGAAAGGTGAGGGACAGGGTGAAAATCAAAGAAGCCCTAAGAATAAGGATGGAGAGGTGAGAGTTTTCCAGCCTAACCACACTGCAGTTTCTCAACAAACTGCAGTGCTTAATAAGGATATCAGCTTATTACTGGTTTCATCCTCTCAAATGAATGTTACCATTGAAACAAGCTCTCAGCCAAGAGCACGGGCCAAGAGGGTAAGGGACACAAGCTCACCCCAAACTTATACCAGAAAGAAGAAACCAAAAACACTTGGGGATGCACAGGGTTCATACACTGTGCAAACTGGTGCAAAAGACCCAGTCACTGCACCTTCTCAAAGTCAGGTTGATGCGGCTCCAATAAATATGGAGTCACAGCCAAAATCTCTTATAATTAAAGCACATGAAACACCAAACTCTCCCACACACTCATTGGATGTTGATATAATTCATACATCTCAACCAAATTCTCCATCTTTAACTCTCTTGGAGAAGCCAAAAATCCATGCAAGTGAGCATCATCTTCTAGATGATTTGTTGGCTCACTTGCCATTTCTTTTTGAGACTGTTGAGACATATGTGCCAAAATTTTTATCAATATGCACAGAGTCTACAATAGTCTCCACTCCAAACTCAATTATTTCTTCTATCCCGATGGATATTTCTCATCCGTCGAGTAGTGATTGTTTCCTGACAGATAAGCTTAACAGCAGTTATCCGTCAGATAGTCAAACTGCTAACCCGATAGATATTCCTCATTCGTCGGTGTCTCTACACAGCTTCAAATTTCATCTATTCTTACAAGTGTAGAAGACTTAATAGTAGTGCAATCACTCCTAGGACTGAGGGAAGGGAGTGATTTGAGTGAGAGAGGGAAGGGAGTGATTTGAGTGAGAGTCTGGGTTGCTCCCAGGAAAAAGGAGAGGAAAAGAGTGATCTAATGCAGTCCATTTCTTCAGGACTGACAAAAGTGAGTGAGAGGAGTCCCACCTTAGATGATGAAGGTGAGGGTGTGAGGGTGGGGAGCCAAGGTGAGACCTTGATGCAAGAAAAGAGAGATAATGAGGGAAATGCAGGTACAGGAGATATAAGGGTGGATGTCATTGCAAGTGAGTTAATGAATGTCCAGGATGCAAACAGGGAGGGACTATTTCAGCAAAGTCAAGCTATTATAGATTCTACCTCCTTGGATGCTGAGACATTTACTCACCCTGTTCCAGCATATCAACTTCTAGCTAGACAGGGCAATGACAATGCAGAAAGGATGCTAAATTTGGTGCACACCACACAGTCTATGCAAAGAGCAAAGGATGCAATCACAGCTCTGCCCTCTACAGCTGGTGATATTGACTATGAGACTGGTGGTTCAGAAGATTTATTTGGTGGTGAGGATGCAGAAAGTGAAGAAGAGCCATTGGACATAGGGGGAGAAGTAGGCTCTAGTTCCAGATCAGGCATGCCATCATGGGCCTTTTCCAAAAAATGTGATGAACACCATTTCAAGACCACACTCATCCAACTTATCAGTCAAACACACTCTGGTCTTCAATCAACAATAAATGCCAGCACCAAGAAACTCCTATAAGCACACCTTGCTTCTCTACAATTATAACAAATCCAAGGTTTTAAACATACTTAGGATGTTACCTCTATCAAAGGTGAAATTGATCAAATGAAAAGGGACATTTCTGATAGGTTGGATTCCAAACTTCCAGAAGCTACAATGCTTGACATTAAGAGACAACTCAGGAAGAATTCTGATCTTGCCACAAAGATAGATTCCTTGGATACCAGAATGACAGCAATGGAAGCTTCTCTAACAGCAATTCATCTACACCAAGCACAACAAACAGACTTGCTTCAAAGGCTAGTGGTAGCATAAACCTCCTCTTCTACTCAACTTGCTGATAACAAAAAGGGGGAGAAAGAAACCTCTTCCAAGAGGGAGAAAGAAAGCTCAATTGTCTTATTCAGTCAAGGGAAATCAAAAAGTGAGGGGGAGCAAAAAGTGCTAGCATAGGTTCATGTATTTGTTATGCATGATTCATAGGTAACTCTAACCGTTTTACTTGCCCTATATAATCATTATGGATAACTTGTGCTTAAACCGTTATGTTGTCACATTCTATAGACATATAGGGTCTCAATATAATTGGTGTCTATTCAGCTTCTATCTCTTTTATGGATGTCTGGTAGAATGGTACTCGTACAACGAAAGTTGGCATTTACTAGTTTCATGTTATCTGATTAGTGTCATCACAATTACATGCTAAGGTTAAGAATAATAAGGCTATTGAATGAAGTATTTAATAAAGTTAGAATCCCATGTTTGTCATATATAGTAATTCAACCTCAATTCTCTTAGTTAATGTTATTTAGTATAATCTCTTAGTTTAATCAAAACTCAATTTGTTATTTGTCTTAGCATTGAGCGATAACCATACATTGTTGCATAGGTGCATAAATTGAACTTAACCTAAACCAGTCTCTGTGGGAACAAATCTGATTTTTATCTTATACTACTTGCGAACGCGTATACTTGCATGAATATTAGCGCGTGTTTTCGCACTAACAAGTTTTTGGCACCGCTGCCGGGGACTCGGTGTTAATTTTTAGTTTATGTGCTTGTCGTCAGTGGTCGTTAAAGTTCAGTGACTCGGATTCTTTTACTCTCACGGTTTATTTGTTTGTGTTTCAGCTACTCATTACAATGGGAGATCCAGCAGCACTAACGAAAGCCTTGATGGATTTTTCTCAACCCAAGATCAATGACATTTAATCTAGCATTGTCCGGCCAGCTATCACAGCTAATACCTTTGAGATCAACCTGGCATAATTCAATGGGTGCAAAATTTAATCCAGTTTGGGGGTTCTCCAACTGAAGATCCCAATATGCACATTAGGGATTTTATTGAGATCTGCGACACCTTCAAGTTCAACGGTGTTTCTGAAGATGTTGTGAAGCTGAGATTGTTTCCATTCTCCCTGAGGGACAAGGCTAAGAGCTGGTTATACTCTCTACCAGCTGGTTCGATAACTACTTGGGAAGATCTTGCTCAGAAGTTTCTTACTAAATTCTTCCCTATGGCGAAGACAGTTGCACTCAGGAATGCTATTACTCAATTTGCGCAACAAACGGGAGAATCGCTATGTGAAGCTTAGGAGCGCTACAAGGAGATGCTTAGAAAGTGTCCTCATCATGGAATGCCTGATTGGATGATCATCAATTATTTTTATAATGGGTTGGGAGCACAGTCCAGACCCATGCTCGATACAGCATCAGGCGGAGCATTATGGGCAAAGAGCTATGAGGAAACTTATGATCTAATTGAACTGATGGCTGCTAATGAATATCAGTATCCAACCCAAAAATGTCCACAGGGCAAGGTAGTAGGAGTTCTTGAATTGGATACAGCTATGGCTATCACTTCTCAACTAAAGGAGTTGTCTATGAAAATCGATTATCTGGCTAACTATGGTGTTAAGAAGATAATTAATGTTTGTGAGCTGTGTGCAGGTCCGCATGCGACGGAGCAATGCGCTATATCTAGTGAATCAGCTCAGTTTGTGAGCAACTTTTAGAGATCACAGCAACCAGTTCTAGACACTTATCATCCTGACAACTGGAATCATCCTAACTTCAGCTGGAGCAACAATCAGAATGCGATGCAACAGCCGTTCCAGCAGTTTCGAAATAAGCTATTCAACCCTCCTGGTTTTCAGCAACAAATTACACCAAAACAACAAACTCTCGGTGCATGTCTATCTTCGAATGAAAATTATGAATTGGAGGATTTGCGGCTTATGTGCAAAAACCAGGCTCTTATATGCCAAAGCCAGGCTGTTTCTATCCAGAATCTGGAGAACCAAATAGGACAAATTGCTAACGCCTTATTGAATCGACCACCAGGAACACTTCCTATTGCTACAGAAGCTGTTAGGTCACACACACATTGTAGAGGGGGTGAATACAGTGTATAGTACACTCAAATCGAACTTTAAGATCTTAAGTAACAGAAAACAAACTTTATTGAAACAATAAACTCTGTTACAGTATGGAACTGTTACCTCTCAGTGATGAACAAATATCACGAGAGCTGCTAGGGTTATATAGAATAATAACTTCGATAATGATAACACTTATAGTGTAAACCCTATGCCTGTGTTTATATACTACACAGTTACAAGATAATCGCTATTTGACATGGAATATAATTCTGCTTCCTAAAATATATCAATCAGATATCTTTTCTTCCAAGTATTCCATTCTTCACGGAATTCCTTCTTCATGCATATCTCTTCTTATGTTTATCTCGATCTTCTTTCCTTTAATCAGCTACTGTCCTTATCTGATTGTCCTTCAGCACTTAAGTTCTGATATCTATCTTCTGATGATTATCTCCTGATAATATAAGTACTGATATCCTTAAGTCCTGACTTCCAGTATAAGTACTGATCAACAGTTAAGTACTGATTTATCCTGTTCACGTAAGATCTGAAAGCTAAACATAAAACATATTAGCCATGACATTATCAAATATATCTAACAATCTCCCCCAAATTGTAAATTAACAAAATATACAAGTTTAACAGATATTTGATGATGTCAAAAACATTAAGTACAAATGCATGAGAAATAGACTAGATAACTACAACTTACAGTCCTTTAAGTTTTTACCAATTTCAACTTCTAATAACAACTTCAATCTGTATAAATATCATAATTTAAGCAGTTGTAGATCTTCGACTTGGCTTCTTCATTTTCTGATATCTCTGATGTCAGGAGTTGTTCTGAGATAGTTCTTCAACAAACATTTCTCGGCATATCTTAGTTCATCAATCATTCTCCTTTTAACACCTTTAAGCTCTGCAGTATCTTCACCAGTTTGAAAGATTGCAGCTCTGAGATCATTAATCTTTGCTTTTCTTAACTCCTGATCTAGTCTTATGACATAAGCCTTGTCAGATTCAAGATTGAATTCAAGTCCCTTAATACCAAGATACGTTCTGATCTGTGCAGTATTAGGCTTCATATCAACAATATCACCATTGTGATCTCTGTACTTTGGAACATATATGCTGTCAGACTTAACAGAATAAAGCCTTTTCTGTCTCTGAATCTGTTCTTTTAAGTAGTTTGCAGCAGTCTCTGTTATCCTGTCATCCACTTGAAGTAAGAAAAGTACATGCTCCAATTCTTTAAAATACTTCAAAGGAATGGCATTTTGTCTTATATGATAAACCCTACCATCTGTCATGAAATACAACATGATATATTCTTTCAAGTAGGTATGGTAAACCATCTGTACAGATTCCAGTTGATTCAATCTCTCAGGAGTTGCTCCAATACCTGGTTCACTCAAGGAAGTTGGATCATTGGTAGTGTTGTGTACTCTTCTTTCATCAGCACTTCCCAATCCAGTTTTATCTCTAGCTTCCTTTCCAGTAACTACTCTTGCTTCAAAACCACTTGCAGTAGTCTTCAAAGATTGAGTCTGTTTTGATTTAGTGAATCCTGGTAGGAGTGTTTTAGATCTATTTTCTGATATCAAGTTAACTTGAGCACTGTCAGAGGTTACTTGCTTCTTCTGAATATCAGAACTTACAATTTCTTGACTCTGAACAACTTGAGCCATGTCAGAGGTTGTTTTAAGAACTTTTCTTGTAGTCAGAGCAAGATCATCTTTTCCATCAGTAATTTCTTCTTCCTCAGGAGGTACATAAGGCTTGATAGGTTCACCAACCTTTTCTTTACCCTTGGATCTTGGATCTATCTGTGGTTGTGATCTAGCCAAAGTTGCTTCAGTATGTATCCTTTCTTTGATCACAATGCCTTTAGGTTTTGGAAGTAACTTTTTACCAGAAGCTTCAGATTTAGATGTGACTTTCTCTGATTTAAGTCTGGCTTCTTCTTCCTTTAAACTTTCCAAGTCCATCCCCGGATTTTCTTGAAGAAATACCTGTCTTGATATTTCCTCATCAAGATCTAGAAGTTCATCAGAACTTATCCTTTTACCAGCAGCAGAACTTATTCTTTTCCCAGTATCAGAACTTGTTCTGTGACTAGCTTGTCTTGATGTAAACCTTCTACCTTGACTATGACCACTACCCATTCCAGAGGTTCCTTGGTCATCTTTTCCATCATCCTTTCCTTGCAGTGTCTTGTTGGTTGTGCATTTGGACTTAATTACCTTCTCCCCCTTTTTTGGCATCAGCAGGTAATAAAAGAGAGATAAGTAGTTCCACTGAGGTCTGGATTGGAGTAAGTTGCGATTGCTGAGAAGCTTGATTTGTCAGAATTTGAAACAATTCAAATTTTAACCCGTTATCACTGATTGAATTATTTGTCACTGCAACATTAATATTCTGAAAATAAATCAAGTTAAAAATGACCGAGATAATTTCGATGAATAAGTGCTGATAGAGAATCAGAACTTAAATAAAAACAAAATTTAAATGGTCATCAGAATATCAATCAGGATTTATCAACACAAGATAAAATAACTCGGAGACAAAATCTTGAAGTAAAAATTAGAGTCACTGCATTGAGTACTAAACATCTACAAGGTCTTCATTCCAATACTCATGCAGAGCTACACAAGATTCAGGAGAACTTTATCAAACAGGAACAAGTTTGGAAAATTGATAAGAAAAGGTTCTTCCAACCTACCAGCATCCTCTAATTGCTGATCTGATACTAAGTTCTGATCAACAGCCATATCCTGATGGTCACCTAAAATCTGATCATCAGCATCTTGATGCAGAGAAGGTGTTGTTGATAACTCTGGAGTTTGAACAGCATCAATAACAGGTGTTGTAGAAGTATTATTTGCTGTTGGAGCTTCTAAGAAAAGTATTTCAGGCACAACCAGGTTCTGAATATCAATTTCAGCACTTGTGCCTGGATCAACAAGAGACACAGATGGTGAGTTAGCCTTTTCAGATACAGCTTCCCGAGATGGAATTGATGGAGAAGAAGTGACTGGAGCAAATTCCTTGTCTTGTGAGAACAGAGATTCCTGATCCCCTTCCTTAGCTGCTTCCTCCTCATCATCTGAAACTGGCCTTTGTGCCCTCTGTTTCTAGTACTTCCTTGTTGATTTGGATTCCTTGGGAGTTTCAGGAACTATCATGCGTCTAAGCCTCTTGAGAAGCCTAGAACCCCCAATTGCAGAATCCTTCTGAGAAGTTGCGTTCTCAGCTTCAACCACCACAGGTTCTGAAGAAGGAATCTGGACCTCAGAATCTGATTCATCTCTCAAAGTAAATCGCCTCCTCTTTTGAGGTGTTTGAGGAACAGTCTGTGTTCTCTTTGGCTTAGAGGATGTAGGCTTCACAGTAGGTGCTGAAGAAGAAGGTTGAGTAGTCTGTGAAGTGGAGAGATAGGATTTGAGATAAGTTCTGAGGGTAGGTTGAGTAGAATGAGAGGTAGGTACTGAGGTTGATGGATTTTGGTTATGGTGAGTTGGTTGAACATTTGAGTAAACAGATTTGTAAGTAGCAGGATCAGCATTTACCAGAATCTGTTTCACAGACTGAGGAATTTGTAATTGTCTCACCATTGATTTCTTTGTGTCAACATTTATCAGGTCGTTAAAGTACCTTTTTGCAACCTTAAAAGGTGGGGTTTGAGTGCTAACTAACTGGGGTTCAGCAGTACAATACGTATAAATAAGTTGACAGAATCTAGCAAAATAAACAACATCTCGATCCTCTGTCATCCTATCCCCAATAAAACCAATTATGCCAGTTGCAAAATCAAAATGAGTTTGATGGATAATAGCATACCCTATGTGCTGACTCAGAATTGGGATAGCATCAAAATTTGAACATTTGTTCCCAAAGGCTTTGGTGATGCAATCAAAGAAGAAACTCCATTCTCTTCTGATATTAGCCCGTTTCAACTATCCAAGTTTCGTCAGACTCTTTTCATATCCCAATTCAGCCATGAACTCCCGAAGGGCTGAGTCCTCTGGAACTGAGAAAGTACAATCCTCAGGAAGATGTAAAGCCCTGCGTACTGTACCAGGAGTGACTACAAAAGATGAATCACCCACTTGGAAGATAATACTGGGAGTTCCACGGTTACCACCATCATCAAAAACGCCAGTCCTCCAGAACCTCATAACTTGTTGACTTGAAAATAATTCAGGCTGAGTTAAGGCGTACCCAACCTCACTATGTGCAAGAAGATCTTGCACAAAGTGCAATTCAGATGGAGCTTCAGCATGATCAAGAATTGCAGCATAGTTGTTTGGAACAAACTTAGCTCCATCAATGATTAAATCCTTTGGTGCCATGTGAAAAAAAATTGAGAATTAAGTATGCCTGATAGGTGTTTGATATAATATCTGTATGAAAACAACGGAAATAGTAAAGTGAAGGAGAGTAAAAGTAAGAAGAGATATATAAGATGAAGAAATTAAAAAGATTAAAGAAATCTTCTCTCTGCTGTACTTATACAAAAAAAATATTACCGTTGGACACCTGTCAGACATGCAGTAATAACGGATAGTTACTGGGCTCGAGAAAATAGTAATCATTGCTTACCCATTTGCCGAGTTTCAAGGAAAAAACTGTTCCATTTATCAAGGGAAACAATTCAAATTTTAACCCATTATCACTGATTGAATTATTTATCACTGCAACATTAATATTCTGAAAATAAATCAAGTTAAAAATGACCGAGATAATTTTGATGAATAAGTGCTGACAGAGAATCAGAACTTAAATAAAAACAAAATTTAAATGGTCATCAGAATATCAATCAGGATTTATCAACACAAGATAAAATAACTCAGAGACAAAATCTTGAAGTAAAAACAGTTTTCATTAATATATCAAGTCAATACATTTATGAAATGGAAATTACATCAGTACTTATACAAGATTTTCCCTAAGCTTCTAACCCTAACGTCAACAGCTTTAGTCCTAGCTAAGAAGCCTGACAAAGCTGAGGATGAAGAAGAACAGGAAGATGACGAGATTAAGTCATCTTCCTCTTCCTATCTTCGACGAACAAGATGGCGAGTCGTATGATTCGCTCTTGCTGACGGATACGACGAAGGTGAAGGTCTCTTCGAACGGCCACCAGATCACGTTTGATAACCTCTGGAAATTGAATCCAGAGATTGTGAGGGATGTTGGTGATAGGGTAGGGAGTTGGAATTCCATTCAAAAAGACATGCACAGTCTCATCACCGTAATTGTAGAACCAGCCAAATTCAGCCATTTGTGATAGTAAATGAAAAACAAGACTGAATTTTTGATAAAAGTGTGATGAGAAGACTAATGTGAAGAGGCTGTTTATATAGGCAAGAGAATGCCAAGAGACGCAAAGATATTTAATGCTGACAGGTAGAATTAATTCTACCTCATCTCCCTAGACTTTGAAAAAAATAACAGTCATTGGAAAGAGGAAGCATGGTCTAGACCGCACAAAACACAAGAAACAGTGGTCTGTTCAAGTACAAATACCATTAATCCTAATCACAGTGACTATTAATCTTCCACTTCAACATATTCGAGTACAAACTGAGACTGTTATCAAATTTTATTCAAAGATAAGCCAAGTAAAGGATTAGACTGAGAAATCAGAACTTAGACCTATACCAGAACTTAACAGTCATCAGAACATAATTTCTTAACTCGAAAAGGAATGCCTATCTTAGTAAATACTCATACAAGTTCTGAGTTATGGACGTCAGTACTTAATCATCAGAACGTGTAACTAGAACTTGTCCTCAGAATTTGTGCAATAATGACACATTGACTGTTTTATCTAAAATAACATAGACCACCACAGAAATTTTCATCATTCAGATGGAGTGATTAGTGTGTGCATTAAGCTAAAAATAGACAAAGAGTAAAGTCTGATTCACTGCAGTACATCTTAGAAATAAGGCATAACTAAAATTTTGCTAAAGATCTGTCATTGTCCTGAAACTGACTGAAGAATGAGTTTATGCTTGAGTCCACCTCAACTATTTTGTGCTAATTTTATGCATCTTTTGAAATTCTATTTTACAGTGGCTTCTCAGTGTAAGTGAGTCACGACTGTTTATCAGAATTTATGCTATTTTCAGAGTACTTCTCCAGTAATCATAGAGTGTGAAAAGTCACCAAGAAAATATTTTGCTTTTCTGATGCATATTTACTTAATACCAGCAATGCACTTGGGTCGTCCCTTCCACATTTTTACTCTAGATCTCAAAGGAGTACCTGATTTTAATCTTTGATCTTTTTTCTTTTGCTTTTGATAAGAGAGGTCTATCAGCACTTAGTACATTCAGCAGTTTTACTAGTATCAGAACTTAACAGATGAGTAGCATTATTCTAATTTGTGACTTAGTAATAAGATATACAAAGTGAACTTAACTAAGCTCAGTTATCAGAATTTGCTAGTGTCATAAGATTTCCACTGAAATAATTACTTCTTCCATGGAATCATTTGTTTATTGAAGACTACTAGGTCAGTATCTAGCACAGTTATCCTCATATGTTTGAATAGGTACTAGAACAGACATATCACTTATCAGAGTTTAGAAACATATATCAGACAACAGTCAGTACTTAAAGATATTTATCAATTAAGCACAGAATACACAATGAGATGAATTCTGTAGATACTGAGCATAAAGTCTGATAACACAGAACAAGTCTAAGCAGATTTAGAGAAGGAACCTGAAACCATTCCAAGTTCATTTACCAATCTTGTAAAAGTAGCTTCACATAATGGTTTTGTGAAGATATCTGCCAACTGTTGATCTGTGGGAACAAAATGCAATTCCACTGTACCTTCATCCACATGTTCCCTGATGAAGTGGTACCTGATGCTGATGTGCTTTGTCATTGAGTGTTGAACTGGATTACCTGTCATAGCAATAGCACTTTGATTATCACAGTAAATAGGGATTTTGAAATATGTTAATCCATAATCCAGTAACTGATACTTCATCCAAAGAATCTGTGCACAACAGCTTCCTGCAGCAATATACTCTGCTTCTGCAGTTGATGTGGAAATTGACTTTTGTTTCTTGCTGTACCAAGAAACCAATCTGCCTCCAAGAAATTGGCAGCTTCCACTTGTGCTTTTCCTGTCAATTTTGCAACCTGCAAAATCTGCATCTGAGTAACCTATTAGTTTAAAATCTGATTCTCTAGGATACCATAATCCCAGAGCAGCTGTTCCTTTAAGATACTTAAAGATTCTTTTTACAGCTGTTAAGTGAGGTTCTCTTGGATCTGCTTGAAATCTTGCATAAAGATAGGTAGCATACATGATATCAGGTCTACTAGCAGTTATATAGAGTAGAGAGCCAATCATACCTCTGTAGTCAGTAATATCTACTGATTTACCGGTATCCTTATCCAGTTTTGTTGCAGTGGCCATTGGAGTGGATGCACTTGAACAATCTTGCATTCCAAATTTATTTAGCAAGTTTCTGGTGTACTTGGTTTGACAAATAAAAGTGCCTTCCTCATTCTGCTTGACTTGAAGGCCCAGAAAGTAGCTAAGTTCCCCAATCATACTCATCTGATATCTTGACTGCATAAGTTTGGCAAACTTCTTGCAAAGTTTGTCATTTCTAGATCCAAAAATGATATCATCAACATAAATCTGGACCAGAAGTAAGTCCTTTCCATGGTTGAGGTAGAACAGTGTTTTGTCTATTGTCCCTCTGTTGAATCCACTTTCCAGAAGAAACTGAGCTAAAGTCTCATACCATGCTCTAGGAGCTTGCTTAAGTCCATAAAGTGTTTTGTCAAGTCTGTAGACATAATCTGGATGTTTGGTATCTACAAAACCTGGAGGTTGTTCAACATATACCTCTTCCTCCAATTCTCCATTGAGAAAAGCACTTTTCACATCCATTTGAAAAACAGTAAACTTTTTGTGAGCAGCATAAGCCAAAAATATCCTTATGGCTTCTAACCTAGCAACTGGTGCAAATGTTTCATCATAATCAATTCCCTCTTGTTGAGAATATCCTTTTGCAACCAGCCTTGCCTTATTCCTTGTAATTATGCCATCACTATCAGTTTTGTTTCTGAATACCCACTTTGTACCAACAACAGATCTATTCTTTGGTCTTGGTACTAGGGTCCAGACTTTATTTCTTTCAAATTCATTCAACTCTTCCTGCATTGCTTGCACCCAATCAGCATCTTGAAGAGCTTCTTCCACTTTCTTTGGCTCAGTCTGAGAGAGAAAAGAATTGTAAAGACACTCATTTGAAGTACCTGTTCTAGTTCTGACACCTGCATCAGGATTTCCAATTATCAAATCAGGTGTATGTGATTTTGTCCACTTCCTTGCAGATGGAAGGTTTTCTCTAGAACTGGATGCTCCCCCATGATCCATGCTATCTTCATTTTCATTTTCTGATGCTCCCCCTGAAACTATGCTTTCTGAGTTGGATTCTTCAGTATATTGATTTTCAGTACTATCAGAACTTGGCTTATCAGAACTTGACGAATCAGAACTTGAAGAGCCAGAAGCATGTTCGAATGTTTCTTGAGATGTGGTAGGATTTTGAGTATGCTCCCCCTGCATAGGAGCATCTACATTTAACGTAGTCACCACAGTTTCAATAACATCAGAGTTTAATCCATCAGAGTTTGCAGTATCAGGACTTAGACTTTCAGGATTTTCAGTATCAGAATATGAGTCTTCATTTTCAAATCTCAGCTGATCATGGTCAACGAAATCTTTAAGACCAGTGATCTTCTTGTCATCAAAAGAGACATTGATAGATTCCATTACCACTTTTGTTCTCAAATTATAGACTCTGAAGGCTTTTGTGGAAAGTGGATATCCAACAAAGATTCCTTCATCAGCTTTTAGATCAAACTTTGATAGTTGTTCAGGATGAGTCTTGAGAACAAAACACTTGCATCCAAATACATGAAAATATTTCAGATTTGGCTTCTTTTTCTTCACCATCTCATATGGTGTTTTTCCATGCTTGTTAATGAGTGTTGCATTTTGAGTAAAACAAGCAGTCTGCACAGCTTCAGCCCAGAAATAGGTTGGAAGCTTTGCTTCTTCAAGCATTGTACGTGCAGCTTCAACGAGAGTTCTATTCTTCCTTTCAACAACTCCATTTTGCTGTGGAGTTTCAGGAGCAGAAAATTCCTGCTTTATTCTATGGTTTTTGCAGAACTCTTCCATTATCAAATTCTTGAACTCAGTGTCATTATCACTCCTTAAAATTTTCACAGAATCTTTGACCATTTTATCCAGCTGTTTGGCATGATCAATCAAGATAGATGCAGTTTCACTTTTTGTGTGCAAGAAATACACTCATGTGTATCTGGTGAACTCATCCACTATGACCAACGCATACTTCTTCTTTGCAATAGACATGACATTTACTGGACCAAATAGATCAACATGTATAAGATGATAAGGCTCAAGAATTGATGATTTAGTCTTGCTCTTGAATGAAGATTTTCTTTGTTTGGATTTCTGACATGAATCACAAAGACCATCAGGAGCAAATACTGTGTTTGGCAATCCTCTCACAAGATCTTTCTTGACCAGTTCATTTATATTGTTGAAATTTAAATGAGAGAGTTTCTTATGACAATTCCAGCTTTCTTCAATTGATGCTCTACTTAACAGACAGATTGCAGAGCCATCAGTACTTGTTGAAAGCTTAGCTTCATAAATGTTACCACGTCTGTATCCTTTCAGAACAACTTTGCCTTTAGATTTACTCACAACTTCACAGTGTTCTTCAAAGAAATCAACATGATACCCTCTGTCACAGATTTGACTTATACTCAGTAGGTTGTGTTTAAGTCCTGAGACCAGAGCTACTTCTTTAATGATGACATTCCCAAGATTGATATTGCCATATCCCAATGTTTTTCCAATGTTGCCATCTCCATAAGAAACACTTGGGCCAGCTTTCTCCACAAAGTCTGATAGCAGGGCCTTATTTCCAGTCATATGACATGAACATCCACTGTCCAGAACTAGAATATTTTTCCTGTTGCCCTGCAATCACAAAGACCACTAATTATTAGTTTTAAGGACCCAGACTTGCTTGGATCCTTTGGCCTTATTAAG
Organism: Apium graveolens; assembly: GCF_009905375.1. NCBI lineage: Eukaryota > Viridiplantae > Streptophyta > Magnoliopsida > Apiales > Apiaceae > Apium > Apium graveolens. The sequence continues at coordinate 94,265,466 of NC_133649.1, forward strand.
TTTGTTAACATTTGCAGCGGATTTAGCATCAGAGTTTATGTTAACATTTTTCTTATCAGAATTTACATTATCAGACTTTGAATCAGAATTTACATTAGAAGGAACAATGGAAACTTTCTTCAAAGAAGGTTTTATTTGATAATAATCATAGTACAAACTATGATATTCCTTACAAGTATAAATGGAATGCCATAAACTACCACAATGAAAACAAGGATTTTGTGGTTTGTATCTAACTTACTGACTCTTAACTCCTGATTTTGAAGGTAAGGAGTTAATATTCTTATTTTTCCTGCAAAAAGAAGCCAGATGGTTAGAACTTCCACAGTTATGACATGTTTTCCTAGGAGCATCAGGAACAGATTTATAATCATTGCTTTTATTCACACCTTCCTTTCCATTCCTATTTTTCCTAGGTGATTTTAACTTGTTTGCATTCTTGACATCTTTCAGCTTATGCTTAAGCTACTTCTTTGTCATTAAGCCTATGTTTACTTCAGCTGTCTTTTCCTGTTTTAGTTTGTCAGAAGTTAATTCCTCTTTAACTTCTGATTTCTCATTATCAGACTTTACAGTTACAACCTTAATAGGTTTTAACTTTGGATTTTGCTTAACAACAGGCTTAATTTCTTCAGTTCCTTTGTCATTCTTATTCTCTCCATAACCTAAGCCCTCTTTCCAATTTTCACTACTTAGCAAATTTTGAGTTGTTCTGCCAGAGTTAGTCCAAGTCCTGATTATCTCTCTTTCCTTTTCTAACTCAGTTTTTAGAGATTCATTCATTTTTAGCACTTCATCCCTAACATAAAAAGCATCATCTCTATCCTTCTGAGTTTGATGGAATATAACTAACTCTTTTTCTAAGAAATCATTTCTTTTCTTAAAAGCAAGATTTTCAAAAGTTAATCTTTCACATGTTAAGGTTTGATCTCTATAACTAACAAACATGGTTTTAAGATATCTTCTCAACTCATTAATATCATCAGTATGAAAAGCATAAGTAGTCTGAGGTACCTTTGTTTCAGTAGCTTCAGAACTGCTCTCAGCACTTTCTTTATCAGCATTTGCCATCAATGCATAGTTCTCCTCACTTTCAGAGTCTGAAGTGTCTGTCCAACTTTTCTGCTTTGTGACAAGAGCCTTGCCTCTGTCACCCTTTACCTTCTTGCAGTCAGGAGATATGTGGCCTTTCTCACCACAGTTATAGCATTTAACATTGGTGTAATCTCCTCTGTCAGACTTTCCTCCTCTGCCTTCAGATCTTCTGAAATTCTTCTTATCAGAACTTATGCTTTTTCTGGAAAACTTCTTTCCCTTCCTGAACTTCCTGTATGCAATCTTAGTGATTCCTTTCACCATAAGAGCACACAGCTTCATCATCTCCTCATCAGCATCGGTCTCAGGCAAGCTTTCAGAATCTGAGTCATCATCACTCTCAGAACTTGATGACTCAGTATCAGACTTTATGAAAAGAGCTTTACCCTTGTCTTTCTTTGAGGAAGCTGCCTTGGGGAATTCTTCTTCAGGCTTAAGAGCGATTGTCCTTGACTTTCCTCCTTTCCACTTGCTTCTTTGTTCCATCTCCAGCTCATGAGTCTTGAGCATTCCATAGATTTCGTCAAGAGTTATTTCATCAAGATTGTAGTTGTCTCTTATTGTTGTTGCCTTCAAATCCCAGCATTCAGGAAGAGCTAAAAGGAACTTAAGGTTTGAATCTTCAAGATCATACTCTTTATTAACCAATGACAAATCATTCAAAAGTTTGACAAATCTATCATATAAATCATTCAATGACTCATTAGCCTTTGAGTCAAAGTGTTCATACTCTTGAGTGAGTATTGTCTTCCTGTTCTTCTTAATTGTGTCAGTTCCCTGACACCTTGTTTCCAGAGCATCCCATATCTCCTTAGCAGTCTTGCAGTTGATTACCCTGTTTGACATTACATTATCAATGGAACTATGCAGTAAGTGTCGTACCTTAGCATCCTTAGCAATTGATGCTATGTCTTCAGCAGTATAATCACTCTTCTCCTTTGGTACGGTCATTGCTGCTTCACCTGCAACTGCAACAGCGAGTTTGGTTGGTTTGTGAGGACCTTCCTTGATTCTATCCAGGTATTCTGGATCTGTTGCTTCCAGGAACATGGTCATCCTTACCTTCCATATGGGATATTCAGATGGTCTCAGTATGGGGACTCTGATGGTCTCATACCGACTCTGAATTAGTGTCTTTGGTGGTTCCTCAGTTGTGGTAGGCTTAGTTGGAGTTTCTGTGTCCGATATGATTGTGTTTGGATCTTTAACTGTATGTAAGTTAACAGATAGGCTCTGATACCAATTGTTAGGTCACACACACACTGTAGAGGGGGTGAATACAGTGTATAGTACACTCAAATCGAACTTTAAGATCTTAAGTAACAGAAAACAAACTTTATTGAAACAATAAACTCTGTTACAGTATGGAACTGTTACCTCTCAGTGATGAACAAATATCACGAGAGCTGCTAGGGTTATATAGAATAATAACTTCGATAATGATAACACTTATAGTGTAAACCCTATGCCTGTGTTTATATACTACACAGTTACAAGATAATCGCTAATTGATATGGAATATAATTCTGCTTCCTAAAATATATCAATCAGATATCTTTTCTTCCAAGTATTCCATTCTTCACGGAATTCCTTCTTCATGCATATCTCTTCTTATGTTTATCTCGATCTTCTTTCCTTTAATCAGCTACTATCCTTATCTGATTGTCCTTCAGCACTTAAGTTCTGATATCTATCTTCTGATGATTATCTCCTGATAATATAAGTACTGATATCCTTAAGTCCTGACTTCTAGTATAAGTACTGATCAACAGTTAAGTACTGATTTATCCTATTCACGTAAGATCTGAAAGCTAAACAGAAAACATATTAGCCATGACATTATCAAATATATCTAACAGAAGCCAATCCAGGCAAGAGGGAAGTTGAAGAACAGGTGAACGCCATCACCTTGAGGTCTGGAAAGGTCGCAAGCCCCCAAATTCCGCGAGACGAAGAGCCTGAAAAATCTCAAGTTTCAAAAAATACAGTTGTGGCTGAAGAAGAAGTGTAGAAGGAAGCAGAGGTGGAACCAAGGAAGACTACTGTGGAACACACTCCTCCTGAGGGTAATACAGGGGAGAAACAAATCTATCCTCCACCTCCTTTTCGTAAGAGGCTGTAGAAGAAAAGCTGGATAAGCAGTTTGAGAAGTTTTTGGAGGTGTTCAAGAAACTTTATATCAACATACCTTTCGCTGAAGCTCTTGAACAGATGCCTAGCTATGCGAGGTTTATGAAAGGTATTCTCTCTCGAAAAGTGAAGCTCGATGACTTAGAGACAGTTGCTCTCACGGAGAAATGCAGTGCTGTGCTACAACAGAAGTTGCCTCTGAAGCTTAAAGATCTTGGAAGCTTCACTATTCCTTGCACCATCGGAAACTTGTCGTTCGACAAGTGTTTATGTGATTTAGGAGCTAGCATCAATATGATGCCCTTATCTATCTTTAAGAAGTTTGGTCTGCCTGATCTGAAACCAACATATATGTCATTGCAACTAGCTGACCGTTCCATCGCTTATCCACGAGGTATAGTGGAGGATGTCTTGGTCAAGGTGGATAAACTCATATTCCCTGCTGATTTTGTCATTCTAGACTTTGAGGAAGATAAGAAGATTCCTATTACCTTGGGAAGACCATTCTTGGCTACAGGCCAAACTATGATCGATGTGCAAAAAGGAGAGCTTTCGATGAAGGTTTACGATCAAAAGGTCACTTTTAATGTGTTCAAGGAAATAAAGTTATCCACAGCTAAAGAGGAGGGCTTTAAAGTAGAGTGGGTCGACTCTGTAGTAAATTCAGAGCCTGAGGAATTGCCAAAGTCAGATGCCTTAGAGAGATCCTTAATAGAGGAATCAGTTATTGAAGATAAAGAAGGAGCAGAGTAATTGTAGGATTTGAATGCACCTCCGTGGATGAGGAAGTTGGATTTACCATTCGATTCTCTTGGGTTAGCAGAGCTAAAAATTTCTCAGGAGCGTTTTGAACCATTTATTCAAGAAGCTCCCACACTTGAGCTCAACCGAATGCCAGATCACTTGAGTTATTCATTCTTAGGTGCACCCCATGATAAGGGTTGAGATATATTTTTGATGATGTAGAGAGTGGCCGAACGGATATTCTCGTGCTTATAGAGGGTTCTTCTCATGTGCAATAGGTAGTTGATAGGACTGGTGTTGGTGATGCCCAGTATAGAAGATTGACTAGGAGTATGGAGGCCATGCATGTCATCCACCGATATTTTGTTGAAGATTTGACACATGCTTTCGGTACTGTTGTTCGAGACACTGGTGGCGAGGTTGATTGGCCACCTGATCCTCCACCCGACGAGGGTGACTCTCCCGCTAATTAGGTATGCCTGAAATCCTTATTATTACCTTCAATGAGGACATTAAAATTTTAAGTTTGGGGGTGATAATGTAAGGATTAGTAGTGTGTGTGTCCATATAGATTCATATTGCATGTTTAGTTGTAGTTCATTCATATTTTTACATGATTGTTCATATGAAATATATTTGTTTGTGTTTTTATATGTGAGTTTATTTAGTTGCATGTGTATGCATTTAACACGATCCCTTATGTTGAGCTATTTCTGATTGATTGGTTGATGTTGATTTGAGTGTAGTGATGACGAATAGGGGGATGTTTAAGTCTTAATGAATTGATTTGCATGCCCAGAAAAAAAATATCACAAGTCTTATAGGATTGCTTTTGAGCTAGATCATGATCATACTTGTTTGTTGTTGAGATTTAATCACTTAGTTATATTTATAATTTGTGATGTTCTCGTAATGACGTAAAAACACTGATTTTTTTTATCTGAAGAAAAACTTGGATTTCATTGCTAGTTGTTGTAAGGCTAGGCGTCAAATGGCTAATAGCCGACTCATATTTTTATGAGTAGTCTAGGGTTGAATGAGATGGAGCGAAACACACTCATTCAGAAAAGAAAAAAAAAAGAAAAAAGAGAAAAAAAAAGTACGTGTTTATGCATAATTGATCAAGAGTGAGCTCTTTAATACTCGAGTTATTAAGTTCTTAGGGGACTTTGTGCCTAGTGACCTAAGGTTTTTATAGTCTGGGATCCGCTAACCTAACGCTCGCTACATGGGTATTATTGCATAAGTCTTTTGGGACCTCATTCATTGCACGGTCAAATAAGCATCTTTGTTATGTGTTCAATAATAGTGTGAATCCTTGTATAACTCTAGTAGAATGGATGTGTTGTGAGTCATAATACGTTTATTGACTATTCTTTTTATAAACTTTTGATTGTTTCGATGATAGATAAGTTATGGTTATTGATCTAGTATCGAGAGATATATGTTAAGCATTCCACATACGCACGTTTCTGGTTTATGAGTTGGTTTGTGGGATTTATTCGAACTCTGTTTTAAGTCAGTGCATTCTCAGAGACATTGGCTTATTCATTTGGTTATGGTTATTCTGAGGGGATCGATTGCATTATCATTTAGTTGCATTTACGTAGTTGCATTCATGCATTAGGTTTATTTTGTAGTTTTGAGTCTGTTTCTGCTTGAGGACAAGCATCGATTCAAGTTTGGGGGTGTGATAAGTGGATTTTATATCCACTTGAAATGCTTTATTACAAGCTTAAATTGGTTTTTTTGACTCAAGTTGTTGGTATTTTGATGTGTTTTTGTGTTATTGCATTTCAGGTATCAGTTAAATGAAAAAAGGAGCTTTTAAAGAAAAAATGATGAAAAGTGATCAGATTTGGAATCCAAGGCCATTTTCAAGTTGTATAGAATCTCGTTAGCTTCGCGTGGGCAGTTGAATCGCCTAATTCTGACGAGTAGAACTCAAGTTATGGCTAAAACAAGATTCATCAGAATTTTTCCAGACAGGCTGCAGGCGGCCGCGTACTGATGCGCGGCTGACTTCACTGATTTCGCTGAAAAAACCTTTTTTTAGTGGAATTTGACTGATTTTAAGGGTCCAGGTCCAATAGGAGATTATATATACTTAAAAAAAGGGTTTTCATCATCCGGGAAGATTGGGAGATCAAGGAGAAGACCTAGAAGCACAAACAACTCTGAAAAAGAAGATCTTGTTTTCAACTTGTGATTCTTTGAATTAGTTGTAACTTTGGATGCTCGTTTTCATTCTTGTTGAACCTAGATCTCGTTTATTCCTACTTTAATTATTATTCAGTTTATTAAGACCTTGTTTATACCATGCTTTCATTGGAACCCATGGTGACGATGAGTTCAATTATGAACTAATCATTGTCATGGGATTCTAGCGGATTTACTTATGGATTTCAATAGTTAATTGATTTGATATCTTGGTATGTGGTGATTGTATGATATCCTAGTATTAGTTGTGCTTATTCGTCTTATGTGCGTAGCTAACATATAAGATAGTTTGTTAATCTCTTTTGAAGCAATAGTGAATATAGAGGGTTCGAACTTGCCATGCTACCATAGGTTCATGTATTTGTTATGCATGATTCGTAGGTAACTCTAACCGTTTTACTTGCCATATGTAATCATTATGGATAACTTGTGCTTAAACCTTTATGTTGTCATATTCTATAGACATATAAGTCTCAATATAATTGGTGCCTATTCAGCTTCTATCTCTTTTGTGGATGTCTGGTAGAGTGGTACTCGTGCAATGAAAGTTGGCGTTTAGCAGTTTTGTGTTATCTGATTAGTGTTATCACCATCACATGCTAAGGTTAAGAACAAAAAACGATATTGAATGAAGTATTTAATGAAGTTAGAATCCCATGTTTGTCATATATAGTAATTCAACCTCAATTCTCTTAGTTAATGTTATTTAGTATAATCTCTTAGTTTAATCAAAACCCAATTTGTTATTTGTCTTAGCATTTAGCGATAACCATACATTGTTGCATAGGTGCATAAATTGAACTTAACCTAAACCAGTCTCTATGGGAACGAATCTGATTTATATCTTATACTACTTGTGAACGCGTATACTTTTGTGAATATTAGCGTGTGTTTTCGCCGTAACAGTTCCTCATGAAGGAACAACTCCCCTCACTACTCTAGCAAAAGTTGCCTTAGCAGTCAAAGCTAGAAGTACAATTGCCTATGACAATGTCATGAGAAGGGCAAGTATAGCACATTTATGTGCCAGTGTGTTGCAAGACACACAAGGGTTTGAGGCTGGTGTACATGATAGTAACCCAGTCAAATCCCCTCCAATTCATTTGGAGGTTCCCACTACAAGTGAGGAACAACACACTGTCAAAACCACAGAGCAATTTATGAGTCAAACTATAACCCTAATCACATGTGTTTCTGATGATTCATTCATCTTACAATCTCAAACTGGTATTTACTCTTCTGATGAAATAAGTATGGTTAGACCTATATGGATTACCCCTAATCATATGATCACAGACAACTCTTCTCAGCCACCTCTTATTTCTGTAAGTCAGACAACAATTGAGCCTTTCATGTGAGAATGGGAGAAAAGATTGAAAAAAATAGAAATTAAAAGAGGCAGGATCCTTCCTGGAAAATGGAGAGGTAGATGAGTGTCTGGATTTAGTAATCCTTGTGAGGAAACTCTGACTCTCAAAAGTCATGAGACTAGTGTAGTGAGAAAGTAGTGAGACTACTTATTCAAAAGAACAGAGAGTTTAGGACTTTTGTTACTGACATACTTCTTCTGCAGATCCTAGTGAAACTCCCATTGTACTTGATAAACTCATCACCATAGATCTAACTGAAGCTTGAAGCTGCAGACAGTGCTCTAAATGGACAATGACAACAACTTGAACAATGTACATCTAGCTGGATCTTTCTACCCGGAGATAATGTCAAAAAGGGGGAGAATATGTCTAAATCGTGAATGGCGTTCTAGCTATATAAGAAATCCGTAATTCCTAATCATATTAATTAATAATAAGATAAAAAACTTAACTTACTTTGGAACAGCTGATGGATGTTGCCAGATAATAAAATTATATTCTTCATAGGGGGAGAGAAGAATAAATCTAAATGCAACTCAAAAGAAGACCATATGTGGAGATTGAATTCTGCATTTAGCCAGAATTTTGACATCATCAATCAGAACTTGTGCATAATTCCATAATGAACAAGTTGGGGGATATTGTAATATACAAGTGATGATGTCAAAGATCACCGGAGATAACAATATCATTAGTGTCTTTGATCAAAGTATGAAGCAAGCCAGATGGACATCTGATCTAAGGAGATTAATGAACTGTTATTTTTGGTAATCAGTTAAACTTGGGGCCAATCCTAAGTAAGTTGTACTGTAATCTTAATTTGTATTTTGTACTTGTAACACTTAAAGTTTGTAAAAATACAAAGGAGCAGACTGGAGTCTTTTTCCTGAAACAGTATCAAGCCTAAGGATTCTATCTGGAAGAAGATCAAGAAGATCATGCCTCAGAAGAATTTTGAAGAAGTTTGGAGTTGAATAAATCTGTTTGGAGAAAAATATTCTAAGTCAATATCTCTACAAGTCACAGATTTAATGTTATAGAGAAGTCATTCGAGAACTCCAGAATGGCTTATCGAGAAGTCAGGAAAGCTACTAGAGAAATCAGGAAGATATCGACAAGCCAAATTGAAGAACTGAAAATTGGAGATATCCACAAGTCATTCCTTCACTAGAGAACTCAAGGTTATCGACAAGTCTACATTCAGTAGAGAACTCTGAGTTATGAATAAGTCAAGTTCCACTAGAAAACTCAGAGATATCGATAAGTCAAAATTCACTAGAGAACTCTAAGATATCGACAAGGTAAATTTTGACTTGAGAACTTTGAGATATCGACAAGTCAAGAAGCCACTAGAGAACTAAGACTTATCGATAAGTCAAAGTGTAGATGTGAAGACTAGAGATCTCGACAAGCTGAAGACCTCTACAAGCCAAACTAAATATGGAGTGCTAGAGATCTCGATAAGCCTATATACTTATCGAGATGTCAAGTGTTCTATATACCTAAACTGGAGATCTCGATGTACAGTCTCAAAGTACAAGGTTGCAGATCAGTTCAATATCCAAGATAAACAATCAACAAACAATCCAACAGCTGGATTGACAAGTCTACAAAAAGCAGCTTGAAGAGTGTGCAAGATCAATGGCAAAGATTAACTGACAAAGGAAGATTAAAGTGAACACGGGATGCTAAAGATATGCTAAGCCAGAAATGGAAGATCTGCTTTTCTCTAAATAGAAATGACAAGTGACAGTTTAGAAAAGCTAATAGCATGTTTTATTATCCACTGTATAAACCAGCAGTTAACTGAGTTATAAAGTTAACACTGGTCCTTAGTCAGTTGTAACAATTTAGATCAGATTTCTTGTAACACTCTCAAGAAGTAGCTAAGCTCTTTATCAACAAAGAGCCTAGAAATTTTGTAGGAAAACAGTCTTAATTTTAATATAAAATTAAGCGAGTTTTGAAGATTTGTGTTCTTTATTTTTCTGCAAATCTAAATTGTGAATGAACACATTTCTCTACAAGAATCAATTTACTATTATTCAACCATAAACATTCAAGAAAAGCTCAAAAACAGTAAAACACATTCACCCTCCCCCCTCTGTGTGTTATTAATTTCCTAACAATTATTATTTTCAAATTTTAACGATGTTCTTCATATTTTGGCCTCGATTATTTCGTTAACTTTTATAATTACACAGGAACTTGAACTTCCCACTAACTAAGTTACAGCTACAAGTACCAAGGTAATTAAAATATACGTGTTTGGTTTATTGATATATAATTAGAAGTTACGTAGTTAATATTGGTAAGTAATTAATGTTTTTATATTTTAATAGCCATGTGACTTGTGGTGACCATGATTGAGCATGGTAACTAACTTCCCGTATATTGTGTTAACTACAAAAATCATGGAACTTAAAATTTCCTTACTCAAATTAATATACATTAAACCAAACACTGTAACTCATTTCGAATCCAAGGAACTTTAACTTACGTAGTGGGGTTACATCGAAACAAACGAGACCTTTATATCTATCTTTCGAAAAAAAGAGGTTGTAAATGAATTATTAATAAATATAGTTTTTAGAATTTTTATTTAATAAAAGTAAAAATTAAATATACAATTAATAATTTTTTTTGATATAATTGTAACAATCTAAACATCAGAAAAACTAATTAACAAACATTACATATATATTATAAAACATTTACTAATTATAATTATAGTTGTTTATAAGTAATTTTTATAAATAAATAGTATACATTGAAATAATTATCAAAGTAACAAAAAAATTTAGTTAACAGTGATTTTCTTTAAACAAACAAAGAAATTTCTTATAATTTTATTATAATATAATTTTACACTTAATATTAAATAAAATTAAAATCTAATAGTAAAAAGTAATTCACACACATATATAATAACTATACTATAAATATATATATAAATATATATATATATACATGTATACCTGCACACATAAGCGGAAGAATACATCAATTTTGGAGGAAAATGACATGAATTTGATATAGATGATGAGTTCTCATTTAATATTAGGATCGTGCTGATTTTTCATTATCTAAAAATTTTGCTAAGAGGTGTCTCCGTTGGAGAACCTCTTTTTTACGTATTACGTATATTTTCAAATTTTTGGTTGCCAACTATATTTTATAGTTAACATGTGCATCCGTTGGAGATGCTCTAATACTGGCTGATGAGGGCTATATCTTGCAAACATATAAATATTTAAATGTTAGCATAAAAAAGTATATACATTAAAAGGTTAATAAATTTGGTAAAATAATCAATTTTTTCTTGAAAAGTAGAAGAAGAAAAAAAGAGATTTATTTTCTTAAACAATTTTTTGGCGGGATTGCATGCCTAATTTACTCACCGCCCGTGCATTAAACGCATGCGTCTTGCTTAGAGTTGGCCAAACGGGCGGTTAGGATCACATCGGCTCGTCCCGACTCGTCATTTTACCCATATTAAGTCGGCTCGTATTGGGCTGAATCAAACTCGGCACGGACCGTAGAAAATAACGGAACGGGTACGAGTCCAGTATTCGTGATTCGATAACTGGCATTGGACCGACTCGTAAAATCGGCACGACAATGGCTCGGATTGGCAAACCGCATCGGCATGTCACCCCATAACGGCCTTCCAACTCGTTCATCACATTCGACACGTTCAACCCGTTCGGCACAGACGTTCACAGTCTTCTCTGCAACGCTTATAGTTAGTTAGCTACCCACCTGCACTGTTTGTCTGCTACACAGCCTGCATTGCACATCTTTCACGAGTCTGTTACACAATAATTCAACTTCTCTCTGTCATACGGTCTACACAGTAACGTCTCTCTAACGTAAACCTGTTGTCTTTAATGTCTCTCTTTTTTTATCTCTCAAGTCCCAACGGCTCTTAGTTTTTCTCCCTATAAACCATGCATTATCTCCCTTCTTATTCCCCACCTAGTAAATTATTATCTGTTTTTTATGTTTTAAAATATAATTTTGTTCAAAATTCCAACTATATGTTAGTTTTATTTTTTGTTTTTAATAATATTTATTTTTTAAAAAATATTATTTTTGTTGTTTGTTAATAATGCGAATGTAGAAGTTCATCTGTTTTCAAAATAAAATTTGAATTACATGTTTGTTTTTGAAATAATTCGAATGTACCAGTTTTGTTGTTTCAAATTTTATAAATCATTCGAATTAATATTATAATTTTTTAATTTTGCAGGTAGCGTTTTCAATGTAAGACATCCATCAAAAGTTTAGAATTATTATTCGAGAGAACAAACGGAGGAAGATCCGAATAAATTAGAGTGTTTTGTTTACTTTATATTCTAAATAGTCGAAATCCAACCCCATTTATTCACTCTAAGGGGTCTGGTACTGGAACATGGAACACTTGATATGAATTTGCAAAAATATCATGAAATATGAAAGAAGATCTTGAAATTGGAACCGCGCGGGGAGGTTCACCACAACAAATACAAATGGGTGATTTCGTGACATCGTCTCCCGGTGGAGGTATACCTTTCATTTTTAATAGAGACAGAATGATTGAATCTTTTGCTACTTATCTTGCACTGGACGAGTTACCTTTCTCCCACGGTGAGAGTTTGAATTTAGAGCACATGATTAAAGAATTAATAAATTCGGTATTTAGAAGAATTCCTAGGAACACACTTAAACGTCACACACAAAAAAAATATTATTCTCAACGAGCACAATTAATTGAATATTTTCGTGATTTTGATGGTATAGTTTCTTTAACTAGTGATTGTTGGAGTTCGTGTCAAGGTGAGCCATTTATTTGTATTACGGTTTATTGGGTTAATTCCGAAATTTTTTTTTACAAAAACGAATAGTTTCCTTTGATGTTATGGACGAGTCACACACCAGTTATAACATAAAGACGAGAATAGTTGAAACAATGAATGAATTTAATTTGTTTCAAAAGGTGTTTTCGATTTCTTTAGATAATTCTTCGACAAATGATAAAGCTATGCATTATATTTCACAAGACATTCCCACTGTATTATATGGTGTTTTCTTGAATGCTAGATGTTGTGCACACATACTTAACTTATCAGCACAAAAGGAGATTTCACAAATAACAAAATTTTTAGAACCTATTAGAAAAATAATTAAATATTTACGTATAGCACACACATTAAACAGGAAATATAAAAAATTGTGTAGAGAAAATGGGTTACTACAGAAAAAGTGGGGTATTGATTGTTTGATGAGATGGAGTTCTACTTATAAATTACTATGTGATGCAATTAAATATAAGGTGATTATCACATAGTTGTATAATTCTGATCCAAGAAACCAAGTGGAATATAAATTGATTAGTGAATCTCAACGGGCGTTGGCAATTAAGGTACGTGATTTACTTGAGTGTTATGCACATGGTACTAAGTTTTTTTCTTAAGTTTGCGAACTAAATGTACATCATGTTATTATTGAGTGTGTTAATATTTTTACTGCACTAGAAGAATTTGAAGAAGATCGTCATTTTCAAGCAATTTTTGTTGATATGAAAATTAAGTGGACGGAATATTTTACTGAGTTTCTTTTTATTTTTTGGTGTTGCATGTCTTTTTTATCCTGGTGTTAGAAAAGAAAGTATAGAAAATATGTTAGAACATTATTACATGGTGTTATGAGTTTCATGTAATCATGAGCTTTATATAAATAATTGTTTAGACTTATGACATCATCTTATAGATGTATATACTCCCAAAACTCATAATGTTATACCACCTAAGACTAGTAATTCTAATAGGTTCAATAGTAAAGTGATGGGTATCCAAACTAAAAAAAAGTGTAGTGTAAGGTTCCGTGTGAGGGCTATTTTAAGCTAGAAGGGGGGTTGGATAGCTTAATTACCAATTAAACATTGTTATGGCGTTTTAAAAATATTTTATACCTTTTTAAAACTTTACCGAGTGGTTATGCAGTTTATATGTGCAGAAAATAAAGTGCAAGGAAAGAAAATACCACACGGTGATTTTATCCTGGTTCGCGATGGCGCAACCTCTAATAGATTGGCTCACCCCTACTCCAGTCCCCGAGCTCCTCTCCCGGACTCGGGATTTTCCCTTATAATAAACTCGCTCCTTTAGTAGGCGGAGAAGCCTTTACACCCTTTACAAGTATTTTTCTTGGTGCGTAACACAAGGGTCACCACCTCAAAATAAATGTATTACCTACACAACTTATCTTAGACAATAACTCCCCGCTATTTCTTCAAAGTTATTGTAGAACCTTTGTGTGGACTTGGCTTCCTTAGCTTTTGCCGGTCTTGGATCTTAGTGATCCGGTCTTGGGTCTTTCCTCTTCTTCACGGTGCGAAGACTACTAACTCCCCGCTAGTACGTCTAGGATTTGGGTCTTAGAACGAGAATCACCTCACGTTACTTCACCTCACTACAAAACTAACAAGACAATCCACGAAACAAAACAAGTAGGAAAAGATTTGTTTTGAACTAGTATGTTACTGTACTAGCCCACAAGTAGTATAATATCCAAATAAGAATATTAAAACTAATTAGTTATACTTGACTCTAGTAGTTTAATATCCAAATAAGAATATTAAAACTAATTTTTTATACTTGACTTAGAATAATACAAGATGGTCAAGTATATTTACAATTACTCCTTTATAGATTTAATAAAGTTGTGGAGTAATATGAGAAGTCCCTTTTTATATTAAGCACTTATGGCTTATGACTTCTTGAGTATTCTTCTTCTTCTTTCGATTAAGTATTTATGAATCGAAGAATACTTTAATTACAACCTCGAAGTTGTAATTTTACCTTTAAGTATATCAACTTAAGGTTTTAAGGTATACTTTGACGATTATACGGTCAAAGTATACTCTTTTAACTTCAAGCACGTTTATAAGATTTATGAGTCTTAGCCAAGATCCAATTAATTAAGTGCAAGTAATTGGCTTAAGATTGTGCTTTTTGAAGTTTGGACGAATAATTACGAGTATTTTATAGATATCGTAGTATAACCCCACGGAATACTGAAAGATGTTAGAAGGGGCTTATACGATATGAATCGTAATTGTTTATAAACACGATATGTGTTAGCCAAGATCCAATTAAATAGCGTAAATTAATTGGCTAACTCGTGGATTTGATTCGTCCTTAATTTTAACGGATGATTACGAAGTGTTTATAAATCGAGTTATAATCCCCCGGAACACTAAAGATGTTAGAAGGGATTAAAATTTTGCTTTGTAATAATTTATGTGCACGAAATGGTTAGCCAAGATCCAATTAAATAAAATCCAAGTAATTGTCTAACTCGTGAACTTAATCCGTTTTGATATTTGACAAATTACGAAGTGTTTATAGATCGAGTTATAATCCCCCGGAACACTAGAGATGTTAGAAGGGATTAAAACTTTACTTCTTAATATTTTATGTGCACAAATAATGTTAGCCAAGATCCAATAATAAAAATAATTGGCTAACTCGTGAACTTGGGTCAAATATAATCTCCCCTTTGGAGATAAGTACTTTTGTTTATAGATCTTCTTTTTGAGATGATTTATGTGAAAATCAAGTACTTATTAGAATTCCGAGTTCGAATCTTAGTTCTCTTGAGAAATTTGTTTATAAGAGATCATGTATTAGATTTTAAGATGAAGTAGATAAATTAAGTACAAAGCTCAAATAAAAAGAACTCAAATAAGAAGCTAAAACTAACCACTTTTGAAAAATGGTCGGAAAAGTTCGCCGGAAAAATTCGCCGGAGGTTCGGCCGGATTTTGGCACTTTGGTCGAACTTGGGAAGCCCTTAGGGAGGCCGGGAAGTGGTAGTAGATGAGCTCACTTGGTGGGATAAAGCTTGGTTGGGTGAAGCTAAGCTTGGGTTTCAAAAACCTTGTATATATGTAAGTATATAGAAGAGAGAGAAGGTTTTTTAGAAGAAGTGTGTGTATAGAATTTGAAAGAGATGAAGAGAAGCACTTCTTGAAAAAATTCCAGCAACTTTGTGGCTCTTTAGCTTCAAGAAAATGGGTTGGGTGGGGGTTTATTTATAGGAGGAGTTGGGTGGATTGACTGGTTGAGATTTGAGAAGGAATGAATGGTGGATGGAGTGTATCACATGGATTGATGACATGGCAAGTAGGTTGTGTTTCTTTTCAAGTGGGAAGGAAGCACAAGCTAGTATTCATTCAAATCTCAGCTAATATGTATATTAAATATATATTTTCCTTTTCTTTTATTCATTCTTTAATTAATTTAATTAAGGATTAAGCACCATTAATTATGAGCACCCCAAAAACTCTTAAATAAATATCATAAAAATATTATAGTTACCAAAATATTATAAAATGATGTCCTGCAAGTTTTGGTCAACTTTAGTCAATGGTAACTAGGTCAAACATGGTCAACTGTGGGACCAACTGCCTCGATTTTTGTGCCCGGACAAAAATTCTCTGAATGCTATGAAATTTTTACCATACTTAGAAAATACCATTTAAATGATCCATTCCAAATTTCAAGTCATTATAGAATGAGGAAGTATTTGATCTAAAAATGAAACTGTTCTGTCAGCCTTTCTTCCGAATAAAAATATCGTTGGTCTTGAAATAAAGGAGATGGATCTTTTGAACAAAGTTTTGACTTGTATAAATACTTAAAATATATTTCCTAATATATAAAATATATTTGGATGATAGGAAATGTGTTTGAGTACTTTTGAATAATTTTCTCCGAGAAATGCTGATTTTACGAAACGGGAGAAAATTACTGTAAGTATTCATAAATGAGTTGCAGAACTGGATATTAATATTCCAACCTTGAATATTAATAATCTTTGAATAAAAACTCTTTTAATATATTTTGGAGTGAAGAGTTTAAATATTTTTGATATAGCACGAGACCTCTAAAGAATATTTCTGCAATATTCCTTATTCGAGCTTGTTGTTATATTCCTGTTGCAACACATATCTAAGAAATATTATATCTTGATGTTTCTTCTTTGATTATATTGCCTTAGAGATATATTCCATAAAGATATAGTTTTGATATTTTGCAAAAATGGAATATCTCTTTTATCTGTTTAAAAGACATGATTTTGCTAGTTTGACTTTTTGTCTCTGATTTGGATCAATTAAATTCATGTCCTAATGGAGAGGATCTACGTGTTCTTAATTTTATGTTTAATCATACAACTATCAAAATAAATAATATATCGAAGATATCCTTTCAATATTCCCTTTTTTGGTATTTGCCAAACAAACATAAAATTAATAGTGTGTGCTTCCCCTTGGTGTATGCATGAATTTTTGAAAAATATTTTGCATATAAAGCATTTATGTACTTAGAGATTAAATCTCTTTCTTGATATCCTGCAAAATACTTTGTTAGATGTATCATACAATAGTAGAAGCACAGATAGATCCTTGTATATCAAAAAGATAGCAATTTTCTAAAAATTGAAAATTAGGGGTCCAAATCTCTTATATGTTCAAATTGATCATAATTTCTCTTCCCCTTTTGTTTGGTATATGCCAAAAAGAGTGTATATTTATGAGGAAGAGTTGTATCTAAAAGTATTGACTAGGTAAGCATGGCAATTTGATCATAGATCTAGTCAAGTACATGTATTTTGATGAAGTAGGAATTAGATGCAAGATATTGTTGATCTGTTTTTGCATGTATTGAAAGAAAACAATTGATGTAATACTGTTGAGATATAGTCAGTTTAGCAAATCAAATTAGAAGAACTGTTTTAAGCATGCATGGTTTGATTTAAAAGATAGGATGTAATGTTTAATAGCCAATACTAATTATATTTATTAGTAGTTGATCCCTTTTCAATTTGATTACCAAAGATTGTAGTCAAAACAGTTTTTATAAGAATAATTTCATGATCGTGTGATTTAGCCGCCTGTTTGAACTTATATTTAAAGATCAGTTAATTAAGATTTAACAAGTTTATTTCATTTTGACAGATTGCATGTAACTTTAGACAACTTGTACTAAGCCAATTTTATTCTTTTTCAGTCTGGAGTATATCTTGATGCATAAGAACAAGGCCTTAGTGTTTTACAATCTAGAATACATAATTCTGCAATCTCAAATTACAAGAACTGTCACTAATACAATCTAGTCTTTTTGGTACAAAATCTAATACTAATACAATCTTTGTCTATGCTAGGTCCAAGTAACAGACTACACAGTTTGAGATCTAATACAGTCTAGTTGATGACATTACATTTAACAAGGTCTAATACAAACTACAATTTTATCTTGAATGGATCCAATTTAACAACAATAGCTAAGCACATATTTTACACAGCTGACCAACTAATACAATCTAGTATGACTGATTGACTATCCAGAGACTATACTTAACACTTCAGGCTAATAATGAAATTGAGAACAAGGTGCACATACCTTTAGCATGGTAACTGGGATGGTTTGTGCATAGAGTAGTGTGAATAGTATAGATAAAATATATAAGGATAATGTTCTTCTCACCTTTTATACCTTTAACATGAGCTTTCCTGGAATGCATTGTACTGGACTTTGTCAAATTCTATATATTGGTAGATTCTCAGAGATGTATATTTCCTGCAAATTAGTTTTACATAGAAAGCAATTGCCAACAATTTACATAACTATTAGCTGTATCAGAATAAAGTACTGGGGTATCTGCAAGAACAGAACTATGCTTTTTAATTAATGTGGTTTATTGTTTGAATACAAGTGATTATATATCAGATCTTAAATCCTGCACGAGAAACAGATTTCATAAACTTATATTTTTATACCAGAAAACATAGAAATGTTTAAAGACATATTTGACTTTGATCCTGCATAGAATGATTAGTGAGTTTAAGAGAAAACTTGTATTATAATAATAATAGAGTATGCAACACCAGAAGTAACAGAATGCAGAGTATATTACATAGAACAAAAGTGTTCATACCAATCAGTGTGGTTCACTGATTAAATAGAACAAGTTCTACACCTGTGTTAAGAGATTATAAAGCCTAAGGAGTGCATACACTCCATCAAATCCAAACAAAGTTAAACAATTCAAGATTACAAACAACCAACACAAAGTCTGATAAGTTACAAATACATCAGATAATAGCAAAATAGGTACATAACAGCAAGTACCAGCACAACATCACAGAGCAGACTTCATCACATAGCAAAATCAGGTAAGTTAACCAATCACATTTCCAGCAGCATCACAGATATGAACCAAATCAGGCAAATTATCAATCACTTGACCTTTTGCACCCACATTAACCTCTTCTAACTCATGAATCATAGCAGTGTTATCATGTATAGGGACTTAAAAGGAAGAGACAATGTCATGATCATTCATGCAAGGAGTTCCAAGAGTAGATGCAGCCAAATGCTCTAAATATGCAATCCTATATTTGCAAGAAGCAGTGAGACACTCTAACTCTCCTACTTTTTCTTTAATCTCATTATTTTCTTCCTTAACCCTCTTAAGTTCAAGTTTTAGTTCATGAAACATGATTTTGACAGACTCAAACTTAGACAGAAACACATCTTCCTCTCTAATGAATTGCGGAATAACTGTGGGAGTTGCCTTTTGAGGCTCACAGTGCATCAGGGGCACTTGTGGCCTAATGTGTTCATTAGTGATGTGAGAATCAGCAAGATTATAAAATTTTTCAGGCATATTAATGTTGCAAAGTGCAACGAAAGATGAGATTAGCATACCATAAGGCATATAATCTACAAGATGTGCATTGACCATGTTTAGAAGAATAACATAAGATATGCTGAAATGGATTTTGTTTGTACAGAGAAGATACATAATTTTCATATCAAAGAAATCAAAGTACTTACTTTGATTTAGTTTTGGCATAACATTTGCCCTAATGATTAGAGCAAGATGCTGATATGTGCCAGTGAAGTGTTTGAAATGAATACCACAATTAACATCACAGAGACCATCAGGAATGTCAGATTTACAAAAAGTGCCAAGCATTAGTTCAAATTCAGATTTGTTAAAAACAAACAGAGAGAAGATATCCTCACAAGGCAACTCACATAAATGCTAAAGGTAAATGCAGTGCCCTATTAATGCTTTTGTTATCAACATAAATGACCTTTTTGTTGACTGATGTAGTGAAATGCAATATGCCATCTACCCCTTTTATGATATTCATGTTATAGTAGAAATCTCTCATGTGGTGTGTGTAGTAGTGCTTACCTAAGTTATACATGAGACCATCCCACTTAGCCCTTTTAATTATGAACTCAACTTCACCCTTCACATCAACACAAGTGCCAGGTTGGAAATTTTTGACAAGTTCAAGAAACTTTTTGGAGTTTGAAGGGTTTGACAGTTTTGGTGGAGAGGGCTTTGGTGTGTTCATAGAAGTGTTTGGATTTTGTCTTAGATTGGCCTTTCTGGTGTAAACTTTGGCTTGTAAAGGTTAAGAGGTCTAGGATTAGGGGATTTAGGGTTTTGATATTTTCTGCTTTGATAGAAAGGGATGGTACGGTTCTTGTATCCCTTTCTGAATTGTCTTGGAGGGAAGTGTCTGTTGTGATAGTGTTTAGGTTGTGAGGTTTGAACAGTTTTGAAAGCAGAGATTTTGTGGTGATAAAACTGATTTTTCTCCATATCTTCAAGAAGATATGGGTTTTCAATCAGTGGTCTTGGTTTAGGGTAAAAAGGGTTAGTATTTGGGTTCATGTTGCAAGTGAAGTGGAGTTTATGCAACTAGTGTGTGTGTGAATGCAGCATACAAGATATGCCTATATATAACCATTTAACACAGATACAGAGAGAAAAGAGTTTTAAAAAATTAAGATTTTTATAGATTGTTTACTGTTTATGAACAGTGAAAAACATTTAATGCATGCATGGTTGTGTTATATAAAATTCCAAGTTCTTTATGAATAGATACTAGGATGATGCATATGAATGAGTAATGTAATGCAACACATATACACAGATGCATGGATTAGTACAGCAGAGAATAAAGAATGTATAATTTCTTTGTCTTTGTGTCAACTTTAGAAAATAGCACAGTACATAAGTACAAGTTTCGGAAACTGTGTGACATAAAGTTGATATCATAGCTTACTCCATTACACAGGGACTGTACTTTCAGTGCAAGAGCATTTAAGGATGAGCTGTGTGTGAAGTGAGTTTGAAAGAAGAACTGATTTTTAATGCAAATAAAATTTGTTACATTTATTTCTCAAGAAACTATGTTATTAATGAGATGCAATCAAGGGAATGTCATGCACATTAAACACAGAACATGGCATACACAATCAGTTTTCATTTAATTCATCAAGCATTCAAGGCAATACAACACTCATATCATTTATATCAGATATAATACTTTAAATGCAGAAAGAAAAAAACTAAAATGTCACCTAATTATTCTAAGTGGCCATTAATCACAACAGTGATCCAGATACAGGGATGCTTAAGGCTCCCCTGCCAGGTCTTACTGTGAGGGCTGGTGTGTAAGTGTATTATTTTATTTTTATTAATCTGAGATTACACAAATCAGTCTTGATTATACCTTATGTGATTTCTTGTAACTGCACAAGAAAAATAAAAAATGCACAAAATAATACACAGTTTTGCACTTCAAATTCACATATTATACTACTCAAGTGAGCAAGATGCACAGACTCAGTACACCTTCCAAATAGACAAGTAGGGATTAGCAGTCAACAAGACATTTCTTATCCAGATTTAATGAATTCAACTTAAGATATCAATCAGGACAGCTTGCAAATACATTTGGACACACACTTATACAGACTTCATATCTCAGTAATCTTAGATCAATTTGGTAGAGTTTGAACAGACTAGTGCCAAACAGTCAAGAGATTATCAGAGATAATCACAGATAACATGTAAATAGTTTAGTTCAAACACACAAACAACAAAATCAAGTGGTAGCATATACAGAGTCCAGTTCACACAGATTTTATCATTTAAGAATTGATGTACCAGGTTCAAATGTAATCTTGATTATGCATATTGTACTTGATAGAGAATGAGAACAAGAATATCCATTTGTTTTTAAAAGAAGGTACTAGTAGTGAACTGATAAGACAAACATGTTATAAATCAACCAAGACAGATCACAGTTGAAGTACTATAGAAAAATGATGCACATTAGTTGTATCAATAAATTAAGTAATATACTTTTAATAACACACATATCACAAACATATATAATTATTGTTCTGCAAAGATTAATCAGGTAATCAGATCACACATACATATAGCTGTGTTAAAATATCAGTCCAACAGCAATCTTTAACACACCTAGGTAATTTCATCATTAAAAAATTAGGACTCATGAAGTACATAGAGTCATCAAGGGACTTAAAATCAAATCAACCAGGACATTGAATCTTTTGGACTAAGGTTATTTAGCACATTAACAATTAGTTGTTATCAGTAAAGCTCATACCAAATTTCCCTTTTTTTTAAATCCATAAATTAAACCAGCAATTTCACAGAAACTTTAATTTAAACAAACAATTTCACAGAGACCTCAATACTTCACTCCAATCACAGATTTTAAATACAACCAAGCATATTCAGTTGATTTTATGAGTACTAACAGATTTGAACTTATACTTAAGTAATTTAGGTTTTTAACAGATTAACTTATCAAGCTAATAACATACAATCAATGATCATATTCATAATTTAAATTAATCTTCAAGTGCTGAGAGTAATTATTCTAGATTAACGAAGTAATTATCATACATGAATTATTACTTTAAGCAATCACAGAGATACAATCCAGATCAATCAACAAAACTTCTCGACTGAACTTTATATCCAACAGATAATTATAAATCACAGTCACAAAACAAATTTACTTTCATCGAGTACTCTAATTCACTAATAGCTCAAACCAATTAATTTTCATAACTCGATTATTCTTGATTAAACAAAATAGATTAAACTCCAAATAGAGTACACACAGCTTCAGACTTTAATTCAAACAGAGAAGTTCATAGGAAACTCAGTGTAACATTTAGGGTTTATCAGTATCAGTACAAAACACAAAATTAGGGTCAATTTCTTACCTGTGTCTGTCACTTAGCCAAGTGGATAGATCTTACCTGGTTGACTCAGTCTCCAAGCCGCATGCAGCCTATTTTATCCATCTGTTTCATCATATTTTATCTTTCTCCGTCTTCTCCTATAATTAAACTCAAACAAATGTTAGGGTTTTTAGAATCAATCAAAAAATATGAACATAAAAGTATTAAAATTATCTAATCTAATGTTCGATTTGATGATTCTCGTTCGATTTATGTATAAATCGACGATTTTTATCACCGAAATCGATTTGATTTTAACCAATCCCAAAACTGATTCATAGAATTTATTAGAGATTCAATGAATATATATGAGTAGATAAGCATAGCTTTGTACGAATGAGTCGAGTATTATCGGAAAGAAGAGTTTTTGATCGGAAAAGAAACTAGGGTTTCAAGTCTGAGAGAGAGACGATGAGAGCGGCGAGAGAGAGAGAGAGAAATAGATTAGGGTTTGAGTTGAGAAAACTGTACTGTAGAAACAGTGTTTAGAATATATATTTTAGGAATTGAATGGCTAGGATTGATCCGATCTATGAATAAATGGCCAGGATTATAGGTTTTGTAATTTGGGCTAAAAAATAAACATGGGCTGCGTTTTTGACTGGGCTGATATAAAAGATATAGATACATTCTTATAAATTAAAACTATATGGGCCTGATATATTTATTTGATTTGGGCTGGTTAATAAAGAACCAATTTATCAAAAGTAATTCTTTTATATAACTATTTTTCAAAAATAGCCGGATAATTTTATCCTTATATATATATTTTGTAAATTTGTTTGGCATATATTGCAGAAATTATATATATATAATAACTATTTTGGAAGGATAAAAATAACATATATATATATATATTTATTTAATATCAAAATAGGTATATGTCATAAACAATTATAATATTTATATGAGAGTGGCCTCTAAATGATTATAAATCTCATGGAATAATAAATATTCACTCGATTAAGTTTATTTTCACGGTTAATCTGGGCTATATAAGTTATCTTAACCCGATCAATAAATTTCTTTATTGATGAAACTGAGTTTAAGACAAATTTAATAACTTGATCAGGAAAATATCCTTATCGTTGAGATTTCTTTATAACTCTCTTTTTATAAACCATTATTTCACAGATTCCAACATTCCTAAATCCAAGCGGAGTTTAGTGAATCTTTCGGAATTTAATGGCTTTGTGAATATGTCAGCGAGATTGATCTCAGTAATCAATATGAGTCATTTTTATATCGCCTTTATTGACATGATCACGTAAAAATGATGTCTCACATCTATATGTTTAGATCTTGAGTGTAATACGGGATTTTCGCTAAGATCAATAGCACTCGTATTATCACATAAGATTGAGATCACATCAAATTTTATATTATAGTCAGCTAGTGTTTGCTTCATCCAAAGTATTTGAGCACAACACTTTGCAGCTGCTATATACTCAGCCTCGGTTGTTGAGATGGATACGGAATTTTGTTTCTTTGAAAACCAAGAAACTAAACATCCACCGAGGAACTGACAAGTACCACTAGTACTTTTTCTGTCGACTAAATGCCCGACATAGTCTGAATCAGAAAAACATACTAAGTCAAATGGTATTCCTTTTGGATACCAAAGACCAACATCAGTGGTTCCTTTAAGATATCTCAATATCCTTTTTACCGCGGATAAATGAGATTCTTTCGGTACTACTTGAAACCTAGCACACTTATAAACACTATATTGAATATCGGGACGACTTGCAGTTACATAAAGCAAGCTACCGATCATTCCTCGATATTTCTTTGTGTCTACGGGAATTCCTTTTGGATATTCCGTTAATTTATCAGATGTAGACATAGGAGTAGAGATGGGTTTGGCATTATCCATTTTGAATTTTTTTCAACATCTATTTATAATATTTGGATTGAGATATATGGATGCCTTCATCAGATTGCCTTATTTGAAATCCCAAAAAGAAGTTTAATTCACCCATCATACTCATCTCGAATTCTTTACTCATATTTTCAGAGAATTCTTTACATAGTGCATCATTTGTTGAGCCAAATATGATGTCATCTACGTATATTTGTACGAGCAATACATCATCTTTTTCTTGCCTCATAAATAAGGTTTTATCGGCCGTTCCCATTTTAAATTTATTGTCTAGTAGGTTCTTGCTCAACCTTTCATACCATGCTCTTGGGGCTTGTTTTAAGCCATATAGAGCTTTATATAATTTATAGACATAGTCGGGATGTGTTGCATCTTCAAACCCGGGAGGTTGTTTCACATATACTTCCTCTTCTAAAATCCCGTTTAAGAATACAGATTTCACATTCATTTGATAGACTTTGAAATTTTTATGACAAGCATAAGCCAATAGCATTCGAATTGATTCAATTCTTGCTACCGGTGCATATGTTTAATCAAAGTCTATGCCTTCCATTTGGGTATATCCTTGTGCAACTAATCTTGCTTTATTTGAACTACGGTTCCATTTTCGTCTAATTTATTTTGAAATACCCATTTAGTACCAATTATGGAAGTATCATGAGGCTTAGGGACAAGTTCCCACACTTTACTACGAGTAAATTGGAGCAATTCATCTTGCATAGTAGAAATCCAATCCTCGTCTAATAAAGCCTCTTTTGCGGTCTTAGGTTCTATTTGGGATAGAAAACTAAGATGATTCACAACGTTTTAAACTTGTGACCGCGTTTGAACTCCCTTTCTTAAGTCTCCAAGCACATTATCTAATGGATGACTTTTTATAGTGGGAATTGCTTGAGGAAGTTCATATTCCTTTTCGTCCAATTCTAATGGATTTTTATGTACGGGAGTCCCGAGATCCATATTTTCGAATTGTTGAATAACCTTTTTAATATCATCTTGTTCAACAAGATCTTTATATTTCGCCGGTGGTTTACTTTCATCAAAAGCGACATTCATAGATTCTTCCACCACAAGCCATTTGAGGTTAAACACTCGGTAAGCTTTACTATTGTTCGAGTATCCAAGAAATATACCTTCATTTTATTTAGGATCAAACTTCGTAAGGTACTCTTTTGAATTTAATATAAAGCATTTGCTTCCGAATACTAGAAAATAGCTTAGTTTCGGAGTTTTGCCAAAATATAACTCGTAAGGAGTCTTTTGTTTTATAGGTCGTAGCAAAACCCGATTAAGAATATGGCAAGCGATTGACATAGCCTCGGCCTAAAAATATTTAGGTCGATAATATTCATTTAGCATTGTGCTAGCCATTTCTTGGAGTGTTCCATTTTCCGTTCAACTACTCCGTTGGATTGAGGAGTGTATGGAGCGGAAAAATTATGTGTGATGTTATGTTCATCACAAAAGTTGGTGAAACTTGAATTCTCAAATTCTTTACCATGATCAGTCCTTATATAGACTATGGTTTTATTTTGTTGATTTTGAATCCTTTTACATAAGGATGAGAAGGATTCAAAAGCATCACTTTTGGCTTTAAGAAATTCAGTCCATGTGAATCGTGAATAATCATCCACAACTTCCAACGTATATGAGCAACCTTCGAGATTTTGTATTGGAACTGGACCAATAAGATCCATATGTAGTAGCTCGAGAGGTCTCGAGGTAGATACCATAAACTTTGCTTTGTGAGAAGCTCGAATTTGTTTACCAACTTCGCAAGCTTCACAAGTATGATCTTTATGATAGTTTAGTTTTGGTATACCTCGAACATGGTCTTTAGTTGATATATTCTTAATCAACTTCATGTTGGCATGTCCTAATCTTCGATGTCATAGCCATGGATCATCATTTATAGTGATTAGGCACACGTTCACTTGCTTGCTCATTTCACATGTATAAACATTTTTATTTCTAGGGCAAGTGAGAACCAACTTTCCAAATTTATCTAATATAGAACAATGAGTAGTGTAAAAAATTACCTTGTAATCATTTTCGCATAATTGACTGATGGAGAGAAGATTGTACCTTAACCCGATGACCAATTGAACGTCGGAAATTTTAACTTTCCCATTTCCGATATCTTCGATGCCGACAATGTTTTCTTTACTACTATCACCAAATGTTACGCTCCCCGCAGTAACCTTTTTAATGTTGTTCAAGAGTGACTTATTACCGGTCATATGTCTTGAACATCCACTATCAAGGTACCATATGTCTTGTTTTGCGGCAAGACAAACCTACATACATGATTAGTTAAATTTATAGGTACCCCTTTGTCTTGAGGGTCCTGGGGTTAGTACATCATATATAACATTTGATTTATGAAAGAATCTAAGCATGGCATAATCATCATTAGGCATATAAATATTTCTAGATGCATAAGGCCTAGTTTGAGGTTGAAAATATCTTGAGCTATCATGAAATCTTGATGGAGCATGATAAATATTATATCTATTATTAGCATGGTAAGTAGCATAAGCATTTCTACTAAGAGGTTGTTGTCTTCTAAATGCATTACCATTTACATGATATTGTATATTTTTATTTTGAAACATAGTTGGTTGATGAGACCATTGTTGCCTTGGATTCTTATATTCCATATTTTTATGAGGCACACGTTTATCATCTTTTTTGTATGACTCCTTACGAATCCATACATGCTTCCCCTTAATTTCACCATTCTTGAATTTGCAATATTGAATGGTATGTCCCATTTTATTGCAATAAGAACATTTATAAGATGGTGATTCGGGTGAAGTCTTTATTGGTGATACAAATTTCTGAGTGTTTCCTTTAGGAGGAGAATTCTTATTATATCCCAAACCTTCATGATTATATGAGGTTTTTGTATGCACCATTTGATCCAACATCTTATTGCCTTTTGTAAATCTTTGAATGACTTCTTCAAGATTTTCATTTTCTTTCTTTAAGGTATCATTCTTGTTGTTAAGGATTCTTTCTTGATCCTTAATTTGAGCTATGAGTTTATAATTTTCTTCTTTTAGCCTTAGAGCTTCACCTTTAAGCTCATTGGTTTCTAATAGCTCATTTTCTTTATCAAGATTATTTTTATAAGATATTTCTATACCTTGAACATTTGATTCATTTAGAATCTTTAAGTTCAATAGATCAACGTGAAGCTTACAAATATTATCATTCAATTGTATCTTTTCACGTTACATCTCTTCGTCTTTGAGAATTAATGATATATTCTCTGTTTCAAGGTTGATTATATTTTCTTGAAGTTTATTTACTTCAACCTTGATGAGATGGTTCTGATCTTTTAGAGATGTAATCTCTTTTTCATCTTGGACTCTTGAGTCCATCATTCGACTATACTCTTTATTTTGAGTATGATGTATTTCTTCTATTTTCATTTTCTCGGACCATACTAAGTGAAGCCTTTGATCAACATCTTTGTATTTACTTTTATATTCTACCACAAGTCCAATTAAATCATGCTTATTCATGTCCATAAGTGATAAATTAGATTCATCCAATAATGATTTAATTGAGACGTAGTTAGATGTTACCTCTTCATTTGTAGAGGAGATTTCCCTATATGTAGTTTCTTCGCCGAGAACCATCAAGCATAGATTCACCACTTCTTCACTAACTTCCGGAGCTTCTTCATCTTCACTTAGATCCCAACCATTTTCGGCCACGAGACTTCATCCCTTTGAAAGTTTAGGACATTCTCTTTTATAATGACCGGGTTGTTTACACTCGAAACACACATCTTGTGTTTCCTCCGAAGATGGATCTGTAGGTTTTGGAGGAGTGTAAACCGGATGGTTTGTGGAGGCATTGGCATTGCTATAGGTATTTATATTTTGATTGCCTTTGCCTTTATTGTAGCTCGTTGACGGATAATTACTCTTATAGTTGGAATAATAATTTTGAGAGTAATTTGGCCTTCCGTTAGAGTTAAAAACTCTTTGTTGATTATTTGATTTTAGGAAGCCTTTTCCGTATCTTTGAGCTTTGGTTTGAAGCACACGACGAAGTTGTCTCGTGAGTAGAGCAATTTCACTCTCATCGAGATTTTGGAGTTCCTCGTTTAACTCCTCGTCGTTTTCATCTTCATCAATTAATATGGCCTTTAGAGCCATATTTTTCTTTTTATCCTCCACTTTTGGAGCAACCTTTTCCGGAATATTATCTTCTTCGTAAGCACGAAGATTTCTGAATAGGTTATCAATCTTGTACTCATTTAAGTTATGCATCTCTTTTATAGTAGTGACTTTAACCTTCCAACTAGAAGGTAGAGATTTGAGCACTCTTCTATTCTTTTCATTTTGAGTATAATTCTTTCCAAGTTGAGATAACTCATCGATAATACGAGTAAATCTTGTTTCCATATCGATGATATTTTCTCCTTCTTGGAGTTTAAAGTTCTCGTATTCTTGGATCAATGTATCCATCCGAGAATCTTTTATATCAGTGGTTCCTTCATAGGTTACCACTAATTTGTTCCACATTTCTTGTGCCGACTTGTAATTACTTACTCTTTTATATTCTTTTTCTGCAAGTGCACTTGTGAAAACCATTTCCGCCTTTGCGGTTATATTCATTGTGGCTTCTTCGTCTAAGTTGTATTCACTAACCTTCTTTTCGACGATGATGTCATCGATAGTTTTGGTAGGAATGCGAACATTATCTTCGATAGCCATCCAAATTTTGACTCCTTGAGATCTAGCATAAATGTGAAACCTCGTTTTCCATGTTGCAAAGTTGGTGCCATCAAATAGAGGAGGTTGTGAGCTAGATAGACCTTCACCACATCCATTGGGATTAATATATGCCATTCCGGATCACTTTTTATTGTGCCTATAAATCTGCAAATCACTTAACAAACACGTTAAAAAGCACTGCTCTGATACCAATTGTAAGGTCCCGTATGAGGGCTATTTTAAGCTAGAAGGGGGTTGAATAGCTTAATTACCAATTTAAAAATTGTTATGGCATTTTAAAAATATTTTATCCCTTTTTAAAACTTTACCGAGTGGTTATGCAGTTTATATATGCGGAAAATAAAGTGCAAGGAAAGAAAATACCACACGGTGATTTTATCCTGGTTCGCGAAGGCGCAACCTCTAATAGATTCGCTCATCCCTACTCAAGTCCCCGAGATCCTCTCCCGGACTCGGGATTTTACCTTATAATAATCTCACTCCTTTAGTAGGCGGAGAAACCTTTACACCCTTTACAAGTATTTGTCTTGGTGCGTAACACAAGGGTCATCACCTCAAAATAAATATATTACCTACACAACTTATCTTAGACAATAACTCCCCGCTATTTCTTCAAAGTTATTGTAGAACATTTGTGTGGACTTGGCTTCCTTAGCTTTTGCCGGACTTGGATCTTAGTGATCCCGTCTTGGGTCTTTCCTCTTCTTCACGGTGCGAAGACTACTAACTCCCCGTTAGTACGTCTTGGACTTGGGTCATAGAACGAGAATCACCTCACGTCACTTCACCTCACTACAAAACTAACAAGACAATCCACGAAACAAAACAAGTAGGAAAAGATTTGTTTTGAACTAGTATGTTACAGTACTAGCCCACAAGTAGTATAATATTCAAATAAGAATATTAAAACTAATGAGTTATACTTGACTTAGAATAATACAAGATGGTCAAGTATATTTACAATTACTCCTTTATAGATTTAATAAAGTTGTGGAGTAATATGAGAAGTCCCTTTTTATATTAAGCAGTTATGGCTTATGACTTCTTGAGTATTTTTCTTCTTTCGATTAAGTATTTATGAATCGAAGAATACTTTAATTACAACCTCGGAGTTGTAATTTTACCTTTAAGTATATCAACTTAAGGTTTTAAGGTATACTTGTATATTGACGATTATAAGGTCAAAGTATACTCTTTTAACTTCAAGCACGTTTATAAGATTTATGAGTCTTAGCCAAGATCCAATTAATTAAGTGCAAGTAATTGGCTTAAGATTGTGCTTTTCGAAGTTTGGACGAATAATTACGAGTATTTTATAGATATCATAGTATAACCCCACGGAACACTGTAAGATGTTAGAAGGGGCTTATACAATATGAATCATAATTGTTTACACGATATGTGTTAGCCAAGATCCAATTAAATAGCGTAAATTAATTGGCTAACCCGTGGATTTGATTCGTCCTTAATTTTAACAGATGATTACGAAGTGTTTATAAATCGAGTTATAATCCCCCGGAACACTAAAGATGTTAGAAGGGAATAAAACTTTGCTTCGTAATAATTTATGTGCACGAAATGGTTAGCCAAGATCCAATTAAATAAAGTGTAAGTAATTGGATAACTCGTGAACTTAATCTGTTTTGATATTTGACAAATTACGAAGTGTTTATAGATCGAGTTATAATCCCACGGAACACTAGAGATGTTAGAAGAGATTAAAACTTTACTTCGTAATATTTTATGTGCACGAATAATGTTAGCCAAGATCCAATGGCTAACTCGTGAACTTGGGTCAAATATAATCTCCCCTTTGGAGATAAAGTACTTTTGTTTATAGATCTTCTTTTTGAGATGATTTATATGAAGATCAAGTACTTATTCGAATTCCGAGTTCGAATCTTAGTTCTCTTGAGAACTTTGTTTATAAGAGATCTTGTATTAGAGCTTAAGATGAAGTAGATAAATTAAGTACACAGCTCAAATAAAAAGAACTCAAATAAGAAGCTAAAACTAACCACTTTTGAAAAATGGTCGGAAAAGTTCGCCGGAAAAATTCGCCGGAGGTTCGGCCAGATTTTGGCACTTTGGTCGAACTTGGGCAGCCCTTCGGGAGGCCGGGAAGTGGTAGTGGATGAGCTCACTTGGTGGTATAAAGCTTGGTTGGGTGAAGCTAAGCTTGGGTTTCAAAAACCTTTTATATATGTAAGTATATAGAAGAGAGAGAAGGTTTTTTAGAAGAAGTGCGTGTATAGAATTTGAAAGAGATGAAGAGAAGCACTTCTTGAAAAAATCCCAGAAACTTTGTGGCTCTTTAGCTTCAAGAAAATGGGTTGGGGTGGGGGTTTATTTATAGGAGGAGTTGGGTGGATTGAATGGTTGAGATTTGAGAAAGAATGAATGGTGGATGGAGTGTATCACATGGATTGATGACATGGCAAGTAGGTTATGTTTCTTTGCAAGTGGGAAGGAAGCACAACTAGTATTCATTCAAATCTCAGCTGATATATATATATATATTAAATATATATTTTCCTTTTCTTTTAATCATTCTTTAATTACTTTAATTAAGGATTAAACACCATTAATTATGAGCACCCCAAAAACTCTTAAATAAATATCATAAAAATATTATAATTACCAAAATATTATAAAATGATGTCCTGCAAGTTTTGGTCGACTTTAGTCAATGGTAACTAGGTCAAACGTGGTCAACTGTGGGACCAACTGCCTCGATTTTTGTGCCCAGACAAAAATTCTCTGAATGCTAAGAAATTTTTACCATACTTAGAAAATACCATTTAGATGATCCATACCAAATTTCAAGTCATTCTAGAATGAGGAATTATTTTATCAAAAAATGAAACTGTTCTGTCAGCCTTTCTTCCGAATAAAAATATCGTTGGTCTTGAAATAAAGGAGATGGATCTTTTGACCAAAGTTTTGACTTGTATAAATACTTAAAATATATTTCCTAATATATAAAATATATTTGGATGATAGAAAATGTGTTTGAGTACTTTTGAATAATTTTCTCCGATAAATGTTGATTTTACGAAACGGGAGAAAATTACTGTAAGTATTCATAAATGAGTTGCAGAACTGGATATTAATATTCCAACCTTGAATATTAATAATCTTTAAATATAAACTC
Source organism: Apium graveolens (assembly GCF_009905375.1). Lineage (NCBI taxonomy): Eukaryota > Viridiplantae > Streptophyta > Magnoliopsida > Apiales > Apiaceae > Apium > Apium graveolens. The sequence goes on from NC_133649.1 coordinate 94,297,952, forward strand.
TTTTAATATATTTTGGAGTGAAGAGTTCAAATATTTTTGATATAGCACGAGACCTCTAAAGAATATTTCTGCAATATTTCTTATTCGAGCTTGTTGTTATATTCCTGTTGCAACACATATCTAAGAAATATTATATCTTGATGTTTCTTCTTTGATCATATTGCCTTAAAAGATATATTCCATAAAGATATAATTTTGATATTTTGCAAAAATGGAATATCTCTTTTATCTGTTTAAAAGACATGATTTTGCTAGTTTGACTTTTTGATTCTGATTTGGATCAACTAAATTCATGTCCTAATGGAGAGGATCTACGTGTTCTTAATTTTATGTTTAATCGTACAACTACCAAAATAAATAATATATCGAAGATATCCTTTCATGTAGAATTTCCACTAGGTCTTCTACACCTACATCTTCTTTTAGTATGACTAGAGAGTGTTTTTCTTAATATTTATGAGTTAGATGAGGATTTTTCAATATTAACGTAATGGAAGAATCATGAGAACCAATTTTTGTTTTTAGCTAAAATTGCAAGGGATATTTTAGTAGTTCTTGCCTCTACAATTGCGTCTGAGTCCGACTTTAGTGCCGGTAGATGAGTGTTGGACGAGAAGAATTCAAGTCTTGCGTCAGATGTGGTAAAAATTTTATTTGCAAAAAGGATTGGGATCAAGTCGTGAAAAGACAACAAGGGAGGAAATAAGATGACACGAATGGAGAAGTAGAAATTTCGATGACCATGGATACTTCATCGAAATTGGGCATGTCAACAAGCGAACAACAAGAACACGAAGAAGAATTTGAATAAATCAAATATTGAAATAATAAAATATATTTGCATAGTATTTTGAAATTTTATTTATTTTGTATTTTGTTTAAAATGTAAATATGGTTTGTTCCATTTTTTTAGAGAGGAGTCCTCTCAAATCAATTATAAAAAAATTTTAATTAATAAAATTTATAGAGGTGTCGTCCTTTTTTCTTTATTTTACCAGATGTTATTATTTCAAATTTAGATAAACATTTAACATAATTTTGGAAAGAAAATTAAAACGAGACAGTGTCTGCAGTCAACATTTTCATTCTGCTCAAACTCTTTCTGCACATCAGCCATTAGCACACCGCGTGATTGTTTAACAATTAACAAGTAAATGATTCAACTGATTGATAATTTATTATTATTATTATTATTATTATTATTATTATTATTATATTAATAGCCGTCGTTGACTAAAGCTGCACATCACATTGTTACCCGCTAATTCGCCCGGCAACCCGTCAAACCTATTTCTACGCTTCTGCAGTCTTGCAAGCCTGACTCATGTAGCTCGTATAAATCGCGAGATGTTTGCGAATTCAACTTTGGTGATTCAGCCCGAACCCGGCACGACTCGTTAAGTTAAAAGCGTCATTTACGAGTCCAGAATTAGGCAACCTGAACCGTCGGATAACATGCCCGGCATGCACGACCAACCTGTTTGGTCGGCTCTAGTCCTGTTGTTCTGCATGATAGTTGGCACTCCTGCATGATAGTAGAAAATACTATTTTGTTTGTTTAGTTTAAAATAATATTGTATGTTGTATGACTGGATGACCCACGAACAAGGATCATGTATTGTATACTATAATGAAGTTGTATATGTTCGTCTGTTCGTGGAAGAACTTGCCAACTAAGTATATAATCAAGTACCATGTACACGCATTTAGAGCTTGAGTGTACAGTTAACACGCATTTGTATTTGCTAGTACATAACTGGTTTACATATTTTAAAGATGTGGATTCATTATAAATAATAATAATAAAATATTAAAACAGACTACAAAGTTAAATTTGTGTAGCTAAACCATACATTTCTCTAATTCGCATTCGGGAGGCATTTAGGGCGTCCTTGACTGCTCCCGGGTAATTACTTCCTAGAAAATGATATTTGGGGTTTTCACCTTTTATTTTATTGCTGAATGTAATTAATAAAGTGAAAAGAAAACAAATAAATGCATTCTTTTTATTGATCTTTGTTTAGTATACAATATAATTTATTTATTTTTTATTTTTTTTTACGAAGAAAGTGAAAAATCATTAAAACATTAAACCCAAGTCATGACAAACCCCCCGAACTGTCAACTACAACCTGATTATGAAACAAAAATCGAGCTAACCAAAATAGTTATTTTGTTTTCAGATTGTTTAACACATAGAATATTCAATTCTTTAATCTAAAAAGTATTACAATAACATCTCGAGTAATCCAACCTACATCAATTCCGAAACTAGTAGTAACACAATTGACCTTCACGTAAGCATCATCTGTAGCCCAATGTTCAGAACTATCAATTATATCAACTAATATTAGAACAACAAATGCCCCTAAAATACGAACACTTTTTTGTTATAAAATGTGAGCTTTTGCGATATCCACCACCATCCCAGATCTGATACAAGCCTTACAGATCTCCAAAAATATCACATAAATGCTTCTCAATGCAACTACCGAAACCGGCAACAAAAGACAGAAAAACATCACATTATTAAACACTAACAACCCAAAAAGATGGGCACGAATAACAACCTTGATAACAAGGTACTCGACAAGATCTCACCCGAAAATGATTAGATCTTGGTTTTATTGAAAAATGATAGATTAATAAAAGATGAGATGGGAGAGCGAAAGGGGACTTGATCGATTGATGGATGGAGGTTGAAGAATGGAGAAATGGTGGCTAGAACTCTAGTTTTGGGGGTCGACTCTCAAAATATTAAATTATTTTTTATTTTAGATTTATCCAATAAACGTCAAAACCCGCTCCCCCACCCCTCGCTGGTATTTGGGTTCGCTTTTTATTTTTTTCTCATTCAAGTTATAATTTAAATCTTACATCACAAAAAAAAGATTGAAATGTAAATTAGTTATAAAAATCAAAATTAATTTATTTTTTACTTTTTATAAATTAAAAATGAAGAGTAAGTTTACAAAAATAATAATTGAATAGAATTTTATAGAATAATAATATTGTAGTTTGAATTTAAGAGAATAAGGTAATTAATATTAATTTAAAAAGGTAATTTTTTAAAAACAGTGAAGAAAATTTAGTAGAATATATTACAAGGGAAACCTTGAGAGAGCATTAAGATGGTAACTTAATTTTAAGAAGAAAGTGTAGAAAATTATAAGATAATTGTAGTTTTTAAAATTTTTTAATTAAAAAAAATTAAAAAAATTGAAAAATAGATTGAGATGATCTAAAAAGGTTTATAAACGCCCTCATCTTCCACTTTATGTAAGTATATTGATTGAGTTGATTATTAAAATCTCGTTTATTCATATATAATCCCAACTAATATTGTGGTAGAATGATTAAAGCCCAAAGGTGTCACATTAAAATTTAACTTCCCTAAATATTACATGCCCTTAGTGCTACACGTCGCGTGTTCTACCTCAGGTGCTTGCAATATTAATAATTATATATATTTTTGAATTGCGGGTGTACAAATTCAATCCTAAAAAGTTTTGGGTTTCGAATATAATCGAATCTGATCTGAAATTCATTGAATCAGGTTTATGTATTTATTTTCGGGTATTTTTTGAATTCGGGTCAAATATATATATATATATATATATATATATATATTGGGTTTAAATGTGGATTCTTCATGTCCAATCCGACCAGATTACTATCCATATTCCTAGGATGTTACCTTGGTAAAGTTTTGGACTTCATTCGTCATCAGTATTCGCATGTTAATAAAATTATTGGCCTTTATTCTTTGTTTATTATTGATCTTTATACTTTCGATAACTTTTTAGAAGTAAAATTTTTCCTTTTTTTTATATATTTTCAAACTAATATTATAAATTCTACCGACTTGAACCTTGGCCCTCTATAAATAAATATTAAATTTAATGTATCTTATTAATTTAATTTGAAAAAGTTAACTATTTTGGTTAAAATATTAAGCTCTTTAAAGGAAATAAAATTTCAAACTGTAATAAAATAGATCTATATTTAAAAATTATGTAAGTTTTATAACTGACAAATATATTTAATATTTCATAATGGTTGACTGCACATTTCTCCTCACTTCGTGATGATGCTTCTGATGTTGAGCTCGTACGCTACACCCGGTCATAATTATTATAGTTGTTTGTGGGAATATTATTTACTCATAAATCATGTAGCCAAATATATTGAATTTATCTTCCATCATATTCACTACCAATTACACTATCATAAATAATATTATCACCACAATATAACTATCCGAATATGTAATTAAATGTTAGGAATTAAGATTAAATCCTGATGATAAATAAACCACAATATATAATTATGTTCAGACAATTTGTAAACTACTATGACTAACCATTCTAAGGGATAGTCATTGAAGGAGTAGCACATCAATTGATAGGGTTTATGTAACATTTTATATGAGACTCCTGTAAAACGGATAGCAATGCAGTTATTCATCCAGAAGTCATGTTGACTCAATGGATAATCTAGAATATGGTGCCTAAGTTTAAATATTTGATGCCATGGAATTCAGATTAAGTGAAGTGAGTCTTCGATTGTTAAATGAGGAAATAACATCAGCTATTATCGAGATCTACCCATCAACTTCTAAGCATGTAACTATCAATGGCTAGGGAAAGCCGCAATAAGAGACTTTCAATGGCTAAGGAACTCTGTAGCTAGTGACTATCAATGGCTAAGAATATACACAACTACTGATAGTGACATGACAGTGGTCAATATCTAGGACTGTCACAACACACAGGTTGATAAGAATCTCATAATAGAAAATGAGAAGCCAAGAAAAAATATGGATGTGATTTTAGATGCTGAAGAAGAAGAAACATTCCATTTTCAAGCAAGATAGATTGGAAGGATATTCAAAGTAATATATTAGGATACAATCCAACCTCATTTGTCAAGCGTCATGAGAAAGGGAATGAAGATGCAACCTTGCTGGATCTGGAAGACTGTATTATGCATTTTCTAGAAAGCATTGTAACTTGATGAAATATAAATCAAGTAGAAACAGATGTTTCACTTAAGCAATAGGTTTTACATTCTCAGAGAGCTTTAGAGAGAGATACCTTCCTCTGAGTGTAATATTGTAAACTGTAGCTGTGAGATTACATTTGTAATTGTAATAAATTATTTCTTCAAATAAACTTCAGGTGGCAATTCAAAAAATAAACCACCTGAAAGTTTAAAATATATGTGTTCATGTTTTATCTCCCATATACGAATTAAACTAGAAATTTTAATTTGTATTCAACACCCCCTTTTACAAATTAACACAAGTTGATTATTAGTAAATAAAATTGGGTACAGAGAAAGCCTTCGACAAACAAAAGATTTAAATATCTTGAAGTTGATTCATTCAACCATGGTGAAGAAGAAGGCAGAAGCCCATACTATACACTTAAACAAAGAATTTCAAGATATGTCTTTCATGACTAAGGATAATGACTTAGAGTTATCCGCGGGAGAATTCAAAGAAGAGAAATTCTAAGGAGATAATTAAATACAGAAAAAGAATTAATTACCAAATAAAGATATCTATGGATGCAGCAAGTAAGCTCATTAATTTTAAGAGTGTTGAACCTTTCTGTGAAGAAGCTTGGAAAAGGGAGAGAAAGAATCATGAACAAGAGTTTTGCACTGATGACTTCTCCTCAACAAATCATCTTTATACTTTAAAGAAAGAAAAATCAAGAAATAAAGATTATTTGTTAAGTGAGAGTATCACCACTTGCAAACTGGACATGTTGGATAAAAGCAGTGAACTAGTAAGCAAGAACTCTGTAAAAAGAGAAAGCAGCAAAACCAAATAGAGTAACATAAGTTATTGGTCCAATAGAAAATTGAAGGATAAGTTGAAACCCTTGATGAGGATCAAAAGGAAGAATCATAAAATGGAAAATCAAGGATTAGAAAGCACAGTCTCTACATTCGTCACAAATATGCCTTAAGGAAAGCATGTGTCAATTGTGGTAATGTTAATCATTATTTACTAATTGTAGAACTATGTCTATGATTGCCATGTCTAAATCTTCTATACTTATGAATGTCTTATCAAGTATTCCAAGAGAGCTCAGTCTGAATAATAGTAAAATGTCAACCAGCCTAATTCCTATTGTTCTGCATTTTGTATGCTGCGGATTAAGCAAGGTATTAACATCATGTCTAAATCCTCTTCCAGTAAGAGGTACTTCAAATTCACTAAATTTGACTCAGGATACGACCATCACCCAAAGTTAAAGTGGATCATAATCTTGATAAACCTAGGGCATCTGATGGTCATCAAGTCAAGAAGGCACATGGCAAGACAGGACCCAGGAAAATTTGGGTACCTAAATTAGGATAAATTGGTTTTGTTATGTACAGGAAAAAAGGAGAAATATCTGTCATGTTGACAATGGTTGTCCATGTCACATGACTGGAGATTCATCACTACTCACTAAGTTTAAAGAGAAAGTTGGCCCAAGTTTTACCTTTGGAGATGACAGAAAAGTTCACACTGTGGGATATGGCTTGATTTCAGTAGAAAATGTCATCATAGATGATGTAGCACTAGTAGAAGGACTCAAGCACAACTTGCTAAATGTCAGCCAACTATGTGATAATGGCTCTAAAGTCATTTTTTATAAAGAAGAATGTGTTGTCATTAACAAAGATGATAACAAGGTCCTTTTATGTGGAAAGAGAAAAGAAAATGTGTATGCAGCTAATCTCACCTCAAAAAAAGCTGAATTAATGGTTTCCTGTTCAGAAAGAAGAATAAAGATGAAGACTGGCTATCACAAGGAGCTGTCTCAAGTGAAACTCTCAATCAAAAGCAATTTCATCAAAAACTTATCAGAATTTAGAGTGTCCAAGAAGGGACTCAATAATGCTTATCAATCTGATAAGAAGGAGAAGATTCTAGAAAAGAAGAAGACATAGTCACTATTTGATAATTATCTGCAATTCCTACATGGGAATCCACTTGGATCAGTTCATGTCTTGTATGTAAAGAAGTTCAACTTTATGATCACTTATGTTATTTCAATGTTCACTTGGATACTCTTGGAGCTCTCAATAGTAGGAGTTATTGAATATAACATTAGTGACATTAAGGAATTCTGTGTAATGATGGGAATAACTCATGAGTTCTCTACCTCAAGAATTTCACTGCATATTGGAGTAGTTGAAAAGAACAAGGGTTTACTCAGAGAAGCAGAAAGAGCATTACTTGGAGAATCAAAGATACTCACATATCTCTGGAATAAAGCCATTTATAACATAGGGTTTATTCAAAATATATCTTTGATCAATCAAGTATCTGAAGAGAAAACACGCTGGAAAATTTTGTATGACCTTGGCTGCAAATGCTTCATCCTGAATCAAGGGGAAATCATTGTCAAATTTGAAGCTAAAGCAGTAAGAAGAATTTTAGTTACATGTTCAAGAAACTATATGGTCTACAATCAGGACGTCAAAAGGGATGTTATGGAGTCAATCCATAATGCACCTGATGCGAAGAAGATTCGAGAATTGAAAGATCATACTGTTGAAGATAGTGTCAAAATGAATGATGAGAAGTATGACTGGCAAGTCGATGGTTGTAATATTTTCAGAGAATTCATCATGTCAACTGCTAAACCAATGTATGTGGAAATAGCAGTTGAGCAGCAAAATGGAACAACCATTGATTAATTTAAAAAGACATCCATTGATCAAAAAGAGCTAGCCATTGATGAACCATCAGTTGATAGAGGAAATAGAGTAACATCAACTGCTGATAAGGCTGAAGTCTCTCACTCAGCGGGAGTTCCAAGATATGTCAATTATCACTATTTGCAGCTCATAAATGTCTCATTGTCAACATCAAACTTGCCTCATCAAATAAAATTAACAAGTAGTCATATTTTCAACTCATATTTTTTAAGACACGTCTATCAAGGAAGTAACCAGAGGAATCACCTTGGAGGAATGCTTGTACAACAACTTTCTACTCAGAAAGAACCCAAGAGAGTGAAAGAAGTTCTTCTGGAATCAACTTGGTTTGCATTAATCAATAAATGTTACACCAACTTGAGATAAACAAAGTGAAGGAGCTAGTGCCTAAATCAGAAGACAGTGCAGTCAAAGAAAATAATTGGGCACTTAGAATCACGGAGGATGAAAATGGCATGATAAGGAGTCAGGCCAATCTAGCTGAAGACTATCTACATAAAGTAAAGATTGACAGTGATATTTTCACTGGTAACCGAGACAGAAGCAATCAAGATCTTTCATGTCTGTTCAGCTCATGTCAATTTCAAAATCCATATAACTGGAACATGTAGTGATTTTATAACTAAAGATCTTAAGGGAAAAGCCTCTATACGTCAATCTAAGGATCTTGATGATTCAAGAATTACAGAGTGTGTGGACTAGCTTATAAAAGCACCATGTGGAATGCAATTATCTAGAACATGGTATGGTTGTCCATATCAGTACTTGTCTAAGGGGTATTTCTTCAGAGGTACACAAATCAAATTTCTCCTCTTTTAGAAATACATATTTCTCTAGAATAATTATATGTTTTTGTGTGAATAATATAATCCTTGAATTTACTATTGATAAATCTTAAAAAGATATATCAAAATCTGTTGTGCAAGACATGCCTGTACAATATCAAGACTAAGTCACATTGACAACCCTAAGATTAAGTTGTTTAATAATCAATTTTATATTTTGTATTGTATTTCTTGAGTCTGTAAAATAGTTAGAAGATTAAACTGGGGATTTTTCTGAATAGATTCAAGCTAAGGAATAAACTCTGGAAGAAGATCAAGCCATGATCATACCTCAGAGAAAGTGTAAAAGCTTGGAGTTGAATAAAACTATTCTATGAAAAATGTTCTAAGTCAAGATATCGACAAGTCACACATCAAGGTATATCGAGAAGTCATTCGAGAAGTCCAAAATAGCTTATCAAGAAGTCCAAAATGGCTTATAGAGAAGTCTCAGAGATATCGACAAGTCAAATGAAGATGTAGAGAACTGGAGATATTGACAAGTCAAATGAAGATGTGAAGAATTGGAGATATCGACAAGTCAATTTCTCATATAGAGATCTCAAAGATATCGATAAGTCAAATTATGAATATAGAGATCTCAGAGATATCGACAAGTCATTTCTACATGTAGAGATCTTAGACATACCGATAAGTCATTTCACATTCAAGGATCTAGAGACCTCGACAAGTCAAGTATACCTATAGAGAATTCAAAGATCTCGATAAGTCATTAAACTTATCGAGATGTCACTTCTCTATAGAACGAACTGGAGATCTCGACATACTTCTCAAATACAGAATGCAGACAAGTTCAAGAATCAAGATTATCAGTCAACAAATGATCTATTCACTAGATTGAAAAGTCTACAAAGGGTGGTCACAGACCTGCAAGATTCTGCACAGATTTGCTAAGCTTGAAATGGAAATAGAAAAAGGTTGCTTTAGAAAGTAGTTTAGTACATTTTAGTGCAAGTCTTGTAAACCGGTGCTGCTAGTCTATAAAGCATGCATGAGTCCTTAGTTCACAAGTAACAAACAAATCTAGATTTTCTTGTATTCTCTTAAGATTGAAGCTGAGTTCTTATTTTCTTTAGAACACAGAATTTGTAGTAAGACCAACTTAATTAATACAAATTAAGTGAGTTTTGAAAATATTGTGCTTGTTGATTAATTCTGTAAACATAATATCTTTGTAATATCTTAACTACTATGTTCACCTATCATCCAAACAAGTTTAAAAAGCCTAAAAATCCAAGAAACACATTCACCCCCCGTGTTGCATTTAATATCTAACAAAATCAATGAACAGCTAAATATTAAATGAGTTTGATGAGTAAATTAAATGAGTTTGATGAGTGAACTCACTTATTTTCTTGATGCTCAAGAAAATAAATGAGTGATGAAATCCTTATAAGCCAAACACTGGTTAGGCATGTTCTTCTTTAGATGTTTGACTTAACTGATTATATCTGCAAAATTACTCATGCCAATTCTTGATCTTATGAAATGAATGCTTTTGTAAAAATTTCAAGATGCAAGAGCTAAGTTGGTTCTCTTTATATTTAAACTGAAGTAAATCAAAGATTATATTTACCACAAGCTTTGTGCTTACTTCTTAGTTTGTCTCATGTATATTCTTACTCATAAAACTTTAATGTAATTATTCAAACATCTCAAAGGATCATCAATTCTCGGAAATTGATAACCTAGAGATGTCGAGTTTGCGCTAATTGGTTGTCTAGATGCAGACTGTGCAGTTTGCAATAATGAGAGAAAAGAATCCACAAGAAGTTGTCAATGTCTAAAAGACAAACTAAACTCTTGATCATGCAATAAAGTTAAACTACGTGTCGATCTCTACTGATGAGAATGTAGACACTGTAACTGGAGGATAAGGCACACAATTTTCATAGATTAAAAGTCAATTTGTTGACTATGGCTTGCAGATGGAATAAACTCCATACAACTCTAAAAATACCAGAGCTTTTTTATAACTGATTTTTCAGTTCAAGAGTAAAAAATCAAGCACATCAACAATAAGCAGATATCTCTACCAAGCGGAATTCACTTTCTCAAAGTTGGTAAGCAATCTAGGTATGCCAAAACTCTCTTTAAATCTTTGTAAGATATATGCTTTAAGTAGCCAGATTGTATGCTATGAATTTTGATGATAATCTATTATTCAATCAGTTTGATGTTTGTGGATTTTCAAAGCTTATGCTTGTTTGTTTAGTGGTCATAACACATAATCTGGATGTTTATTGTAAAAGCTTTTTACATGCCATGATTTCTGATGATTTATTTGTATATCAATAGATCAAATCATGTTTGTTAGGTATAAAGTGCAACACAGGGGGGGGGGTGAATGTGTTTTCTTTATTTTCTTGATTATCTGAAAGTGTTTTTGGCCTTTGGAACTTAACAGCTAGAATTGAATTTGTACCGATAAAAGACTAAATGTAAAGACACAAGTAATTTATCAAAAACTCACTTGATTTATATTAAATCAAATTTTTTATGCTACAAATCCGTGTTCTTGAAAATAAGAACTCAACTACTTCTCTTGAGAGAATACAATATTTTCTAGATCTGTTTTGTTACTTTTAAACAAAGGACCCGTGATATATTTTATAGAACAACATGCACATGTTACAAAGATTACATTCAAATGGACTAACACAAATTCAAAATTCTATTTGTCAATTTCCACTTTAAGTGTAGCAAATCTTTATACAATCTAACATGTTTGTGACCCTCCTTTGTCCAGTTCATCTTGGCCCTTGATCTTGCATTCTTCAAGATGCATTTATAGATTTTCTAGTTCAGTGATAGAATTGTTTGTTGACTGGAAATCTTGGATCTTCAAGTTGTCTGTATTCTGAATTTTGAGGATGTTGTCGAGATCTATTTTACTGTATAGAGAAATCACATATTGATATGTAGGATGACTTATCGATATCTCTACTTCTCAATAAGTATTATGACTTGTCGAGATCTCCAGTTCTCTACAAGTTGATTGACTTGTCAATATCTTGAGTTCTCTACATAGGCTTTTTACTTATTGATATCTCCAGTTTTGTACAAGTACATTTTGACTTATCGATATCTCCAATTCTCTACAAGTATATTTGACTTGTTGATATCTCCAGTTCTCTACATGGACTTTTTGACTTGTCGATATCTTGACTTCTCTATAATCAGATTGATTTGTCGATATCTCTTTGGACTTCTCTACAAGTCATTTTTGACTTCTCGACATACATCTCTATACTCCTTGATCTGTGACTTGTTGATATCTGACTTAGAACATATTTCCAAAAACAACATTATTCAAATCCAAGCTACTATACTTCTCTCTAAGGCATGATCAAGATTAATCTTCTTCCAGAGTTTATTCCTTAACTTGATGGTTGTTCATAAAAAAAATCATATAGTCTAATCTCCTTAATATTTTTATAGACTCAAGAAATACAAATACAAAATACAATAAGATTATCATACAACTGATTCTTAGGGTTGTCAGAGTGATTTAGTCTTGTTATGTACAGGTATGACTTGCACAATAGTGTTGCATGTTCATAAGTAGCCGGGTGTTCAAATGAGATTCTTATCCAATATCCAATGTCAGATAGGATAGTTATGAGTCTGATTAAATCTTCTCCAACCTCATCAATGGATGACTTTAACCATTGACAATCAAAATGAACACTTGAAGTCTACATATGTTATCTAGCAACTGATAAACATGATATATATATATATATATACGCTGCTAGTTCTTAGCCATCGATATATTTGTTCATCAATGGCTATGGGTAGACTACACAACATGACTTCAAAGATGCAGAGTCCTCACCACACTCTGTGTTTTGAAAGTAAGTTGTAACATTTTTAGAACAAGTTTTTAAGAATTCCTATGTTGAACTATCTCATTACATAGCCAATGGTAGGTTGAAAATTTCAACTTAAGAATCAAGTAGCAAGGCACATCAATCACTTGTTAACTGTTGGGAGATCAAAATATCTCTCTATTTTATAAAGTTAAAAGGAAAGCTGTTTGAGACAACTAGTCAAAATTAGTTATTTCTCTTATAGTATGCCTTGATATCCTTGTTCAACAATAATTATGTGAACACATAATTTATGTCTGATAATCAAGGAATTGCTGAAAATTGATTTTGAATATCTCGAATTTACTTTTCGAGTTCATGGTATGGAATATTAAGACTTTGCAATATAATCAACTTTAATTAAAAGTGTTCTATATTGAAAAAGTGTATGATAAACCACTCCAATGAACAATGTTGTTCAAATTCTCTGTTATTCCAAATTAATTAGAATTTCAGCAACTGTTTAAATCATTCAGTCAAAATTAATTTATTGAAAAATATCTCATTTGACTGAATAAAATGAATCATGTTTTGCAAATTTAAACCATATTGATAATTTCTTGAGATTGTGCAATATGATTAATTTACGTAGGGATTGGAAAAGGGTTAACAAAGTGATGCGGAACTGACAAGTTGAGCAAGACAAGAGAGGAAAAATGGGAACAACTTGTAAAATAAGATCTTTCTGAGATTGGCTAATCAGGATTCTAAGATCTTCATCTCATACAAGTTTTCTTCTATCTCACACATCTTACTATTATGTACTGATGAGTTTAGGCGTACATGGCTAGATAAATATGCATGTTATATGTTTACTCGATTATTCTGGATTCTTGTGCATTATCATAATCACTTTATTTGTGTCTCCTAATTATAAACAAAAATATTTAATCTCTTTGATTAAATTATTTTCCTCAATAATTCTAGACATCTTTTCATATTTCCCCCCGATCAACCTCTCATTAGTCTTCAGTAAACTTTCAACTCTACATCTTCCTCATCTTCAGTGTGTGTGTCTTTCTTTACAATATTTAATGACTGTTGAGATCAACTATCCCAAGTTCCTTGTCAGAGTTAATGGTATTGCCTATCATGTGACAAAAATACCAGAACCCATTTGGAGGGCCTTCAACAGAGCCTTGTAAAGGGAACTCCATCGCCTTTTTTCTCAACTACGAGATACAGCTGGAGATGCAAAGGGAGAAGTTGTGAATGTATCATCAGGCTGGCCATCCTGTTTGTGGAAAGTAAGAAGAAGATGGAGTCAAAGAAGGAAGATTCATAGATTAGGACTTCGTTTATTCTCGATTAGTCTTAATTCTTATGTATTGATAAATTTTAATATCAATATGAATCTTCTCCCTCCATTTTTGTACTTGTCAAAACTCACCAGTTCATGCTTAATATCATTTTTTTAATCCAATTTATATGTTTAAGAATGATATAAACTGTAACTAATATTGTTTATTCTCTTAATTAAAATAATTTATCTTTGATGGTATGCATGTTATTCATGTGATTAATGTTTAGAAATGATGACTAAACTAGTCAAGTATGCTCGATCTAAAACTACTTGATAAATCTTCTTTAGTATCAATTTATTGATGTTCTGATAGATTGAAAGATCAAATTATGGAACTTTTGATGCCAATATCTTGAATATTGTCACAATCATATAGATACCTTAATGAGTTTGACAAATATTACTATCTTATCAATTCAATCTTTATAATAAAGATCATAATGAATAAACACAATATCACTTATGTTTCTTGAAGTAAATAACTTGACCTTAAAAGAGTAACTTTAGGGTAACCCATAAGTTATTAACCACCTTCTATCTAAACTCTCTAAACATAAGTGATAATATTACAAAAAAAATTAGTCAGAAAACAAAACTTGTGAGTTGAGTGATAATGTAAGTCTCTCTGGGCCAAATAAACTGGTATCCAATTCCTGAGTGCACTCACTAGTTGTCTCCCTGCAAAGACACCAGTGATTCAATTGAACATTTATAGTTGTCTCATGGAGTTCTTCACAAACCAATGGAGTTATACGTGAAGCACTGACTTGCACAAATGAGAGCAAATCACTTGAAACATCTTTTATTCTTCAGAAGAAGTTACGAAAACTCAGTTCTGATTATATTTCTCTCTAAATGTCAAAATTTCTTTGTGATCAAGAATCTTAACTTACTTGAGATGCTTGTTTTAAAATTAGAAATAATCTACTTCATTATTAAGCCAAGCATTCATGAAGCACAATGATTGCATTGTGATTTCCAACTCAGAACCCTCACTTAGATTTGGCTAGAGGCTACATGTTGAGGTAGATCTTGATGATGCAAATTCACAACCAAGGGTTTCATTACTCTTTAGTGAAGACCTTGAAAATTTAGCATATTTTAGGTACAAGTAGACCTGCAATGGCTATATGGTTTTAGAATGATATTTATGAGGTGAAATTATTCAAACCCGCTCCAATTCAAACGGAGGTTCAGTTTATTTGAACAACATCCCTCACAACTATAGTCTAGGATACACTTCACTGAAATGTTGAGAGAATAAGTAAAACTATTCTGATTTATCAAGATATGGAACCAACAACTGTGATGGTCCCTCTTCAAAGGGAACTAGTGTTTGAGAATGTTATTTAAGTGGAATACATTCAAATCCCATCTAGTATTGAAGCTTCATGAAAGTGGAGAACACATCCACATAACCACATGAATGCTTTAATTCTCAATTATTCATTTTATGAGTTCAACTGTTCATTTCAGAACAGGAGGCATCACACTTTTTGAGACAATGCCTTTCTCAAATTCAGATTGATCGGATTCCTGATTCTGCAGAGTCACATCGTAAAATCTTGTTAATCAATCTTGAGATCAAACTCACATAATCACCCAAATAACTCACCTACTCATCTCATGAATGTTGGTTAAATACCAATACCTGAAGGCACTTTTACAACTCTTGAATTCATGGTGAAGTCTTGCATTGAAGCTAATAATCATCAATCTCTTATTTAAACCACATGTAGCTAAAACCGTGCTCTTAAATCTTTAATCAATCTTCACAGACTTTGACTATAGTGACATGTTCTATTCACCTCATCGGTGACTATCTATCAGCCATTGATAGGTGTTAGTCCATCCATGGTTATTCGAACAACACATTCATTCATAGTTCATATTGTTTCATCAACTGCTACTTTATAGCAATTGATTAAGGTACATGTTGCATTGTATCTGCACATGATCAAACAATTACTCTAACACTTATAGGCCCGAGGCAAGGAAGTGAACACTCTAAGAGTAAGGAACTGCCCAAGTAGCAGTCAACAAAAGAGAAGGGTGAATGCAAGGCAAGCTAATTCTTTCAATCTTGCAAGTAAGACAGAGAGTTCTACCTTAGAAGGTGATGGTGGGGGTGTGAGGTGTGTGAGCCAGGGGAAGCCCCTAATGTAAGAAAATAGAGAACATGATAGAATACAGGTACAACCAGATGCACCATAAATATTCTTAGTGATGACTTTAATAAGGATGATGCAAATTTCATCCCAATATGTCACACTCTAACTGCATACTATCTCAATTCTATTGGATAAGTACATCTTCTCGGATCCTCAAAGTGTATACAATGCTCTTGATACAACTTCAAACCCTAGATGCTAACAAAAAGGGGGAGAAGTATTGAAGACTTGATAGCTCTAGATGTGGGGGCCAAAAAAGAAGTCTGCAGGTCTATCAAGCTAAGGGGGAGCAAAACTAGTCTGCAGATCTATCAAGTTAAGGAAGAACAAGAGTCATAGAAAGAAATCACTAGAAGGACAAAAGTGCATCAACAAAGCGGGAGCAAGAACTCAAACATCTTTTCAAAACTTGGAGGCTATGAACCGGCTTAGGCTGAAGACTTGTAAACTAATTGAGTTGGTGACAGTTCTGTCTCAGATCAATCATTGAAGCTAGTTACAAAGCTAAATTTACAACTGAAAGCTGAGAAGCCGTCAAGAAGTCCAAGGGAAAGAGAACAAGCACAAATGCAAGGAAAAAATTAAATTCAGTTTTTGTGATTACAACAACTACTAAATCTAATGAGGATTCAATTTTATCCAATAAAGAGTCTGTCAATCCTAAGAAAATTTTGCAATAATCTTCTTTTCATAAAGGGACTTGAATTCCATCAAAAATAAGAAAGATCCTGAAAAACCGGCCTTCAAAAAATCAAATCTTCTAATTCAGAGAAGGAGACTGAGGAAAATGACTCAACCATGCATTCAACTGACATAGATGAGCATTTTCCTAAAAAACTTCATCCAAACAAGATCCATAAAGTTAAAAAGTTGCATTTCATCTCAAAATTGTCCACAAAGCAAGTGTTTGATCTCAAAAAAAGGAATTAACAACTTGCAACCTCTGCCTTAATTCTTGAAAGGAGAATAATATCCTTGACATAAAGACATGCTCAGACCCAAAAAGAGTCGAAAACTATTAGAAGTCTAATACTTCAGAGAATCAATGAAAATTCAATATTTCTCTTAAGAGACTAAATTGTCTAGGTGAAGGATGAAGGGGTATTTTCTAAAAGGACATATTGGTATATCAAATAGCAAAAGAATCTAGAAGAAATCATGTTAAGACAATTTGTAACCTACTATGAATAACCATCCTAAGGGATAGTCATTGAAGGAGTAGCCCATCAATCGATAAGGTTTATGTAACATTTTCTATGAGACTCCTGTAAAATAGATAGCAATGTAGTTATTCATTCATAAGTCATGTTGACTCAATGGATAATCTAAAATAGGGTGGCTAAGTATAAATATTTGATTCCATATGATTCAAGTGAAGTGAGACTTTGATTGCTAAATGAGGAAATAACATCAACTGCTATCGAGATCTACCCATCAACTGTTAGGCATGTAACTATCAATGGTTAGGAAAAGCCGCAGCAAGAGACTTCCAATGACTAAGGAACTCTGTAGCTAGTGACTATCAACAAGTAAGAATATACACAACTACCAATAGTGACGTGAAAGTGGTCAAAATCTAGGACTGTCATGGCACATGGGTTATTATGAATCTCTGAGAAGAAAATGAGAAGCCAAGACAAACTTTACATATGATCTTGAATGCTGAAGAAGAAGAAACATTTCATTTTCATGCAAGACATATTGGAGGGATATTCAAATCAATATACGAGGATACAATTATGCCTCATTTATCAAGTGTCACGAGAAAGAAAATGAATAAGTAACCTTGATGGACCTCGAAGACTGTGTTATGCATTATCTAGGAAGCATTGTAACTTGGTGATATGTAAACCAAGTAGAAATATATATTTCACTTAAGAAATATGTTTTACATTCTCAAAGAGTATTAGAGTGAGATATCTTCCTCTGAGTGAAACACTGTAAATCGTAGTTGTGAGATTACATTTATAATTCTAATAGATTATTTCTTCAAATAAATCTCCGGTGGCAATTTTCTCTTTAATTTAATTATCTACTATAAATCAAAGATATACGTGAAGTTTGATATGTTATTTGAAATTAAAGTAGAGCAACATTAGAAGAATAAGAGTAATACGGTGTCTGATGTCACGGTGAAAGAACAAATTGGGTGTTTTAAGATTTACATTGAATACACATTCGAAGTATGCGTGTAGTTGATTGGATGCGGAAAAAGGTAATGCATCTTTTGTACACGAACAATCACTATGCGTATTCAGTTCAATTGATTTATTAAAAAAATAACCACAATAAGGGTACATGACAATGTTATGCGTAGACCGTAGTTCGTATACGAATCTGCATTGTTAGATATATTTGATAATGTCATGGCTAATATGTTTTATGTTTAGCTTTCAGATCTTACTTGAACAGGATAAATCAGTACTTAACTGTTGATCAGTACTTATACTGGAAGTCAGGACTTAAGGATATCGGTACTTATGTTATCAGGAGATAATCATCAGAAGATAGATATCAGAACTTAAGTGTTGAAGGACGATTAGATAAGGACAGTAGCTGATTAAAGGAAAGAAGATCAAGATAAACATAAGAAGAGATATGCATGAAGAAGGAATTTTGTAAAGAATGGAATACTTGGAAGAAAAGATATCTGATTGATATATTTTAGGAAGCAGAATTATATTCCATATCAATTAGCGATTATCTTGTAACTGTGTAGTATATAAACACAGACATAGGGTTTACACTATAAGTGTTATCATTATTCGAGAAGATTATTCATTGTAACCCTAGCAGCTCTCGTGATATTGTTCATCACTGAGAGGTAACAGTTCCATACTGTAACAGAGTTTATTGTTTCAATAAAGTTTGTTTTCAGTTACTTAAGTTCTTAAAGTTCGATTTGAGTGTACTATACACTGTATTCACCCCCTCTACAGTGTGTGTGTGACCTAACAAGTGGTATCAGAGCCTATCTGTTAACACACATACAGTTAAAGATCCAAACACAATCATGTCGGACACAGAAACTCCAACTAAGCCTACCAAAACTGAGGAACCACCAAAGACACAATTCAGAGTCGGTATGAGACCATCAGAGTTCCCATACTGAGACCATCTGAATATCCCATATGGAAGGTAAGGATGACCATGTTCCTGGAAGCAACAGATCCAGAATACCTTGATAGAATCAAGGAAGGCCCTCACAAACCAACCAAGCTCGCTGTTGCAGTTGCAGGTGAAGCAGCAAAGACCGTACCAAAGGAGAAGAGTGATTATACTGCTGAAGATATAGCATCAATTGCTAAGGATGCCAAGGTATGACACTTACTGCATAGTGCCATTGATAATGTAATGTCAAACAGGGTAATCAACTGCAAGACTGCTAAGGAGATATGGGATGCTCTGGAAACAAGGTGTCAGGGAACGGAGACAATTAAGAAGAACAGGAAGACAATACTCACTCAAGAGTATGAACACTTTGACTCAAAGACTATTGAGTTATTGAATGATTTATATGATAGATTTGTCAAACTTTTGAATGATTTGTCATTGATTAATAAAGAGTATGATCTTGAAGATTCAAACCTTAAGTTCATGTTAGCTCTTCCTGAATGCTGGGATTTGAAGGCAACGACAATAAGAGACAACTATAATCTTGATGAAACAACTCTTGACGAAATCTATGGTATGCTCAAGACTCATGAGCTTGAGATGGAACAAAGAAGCAAGAGGAAATGAGGAAAGTCAAGGACAGTTGCTCTTAAGGCTGAAGAAGAATCCCCCAAAGCAGCTTCCTCAAAGAAAGACAAGGGTAAAGCTCTTTTCATAAAGTCTGATACTGAGTCATCAAGTTCTGAGAGTGATGATGACTCAGATTCTGAAAGCTTGCCTGAGACTGATGCTGATGAGGAGATGATGAAGCTGTGTGCTCTTATGGTGAAAGGAATCACAAAGATTGTATACAGGAAGTTCAGGAAGGGAAAGAAGTTTTCCAGGAAAGGCATAAGTTCTGATAAGAAGAATTTTAGAAGATCTGAAGACAGAGGAGGAAAGTCTGACAGAGGAGATTACACCAATGTTAAATGCTATAACTGTGGTGAGAAAGGCCACATATCTCCTGATTGCAAGAAAGTAAAGGGTGGCAAAGGCAAGGCTCTTGTCACAAAGCAGAAAAGCTGGACAGACACCTCAGACTCTAAAAGTGAGGAGAACTATGCATTGATGGCAAATGCTGATAAATCAAGTGCTGAGAGCAGTTCTGAAGCTGCTGAAACAAAGGTACCTCAAACTACTTATGCTTTTCATACTGATGATATTAATGAGTTGAGAAGATATCTTAAAACCATGTTTGTTAGTTATAGAGATCAAACTTTAACATGTGAGAGATTAACTTCTGAAAATCTTGCATTTAAGAAAAGAAATGATTTCTTAGAAAAAGAGTTAGTCATGTTCCATCAAACTCAGAAGGATAGAGATGATGCCTTTTATGTTAGGGATGAAGTGCTAAAAATGAATGAATCTCTAAAAACTGAGTTAGAAAAGGAAAGAGAGATTATCAGGACTTGGACTAACTCTGGCAAAACAACTCAAAATTTGCTAAGTAGTGGAAACTGGAAAGAGGGCTTAGGTTATGGAGAAGATAAGAATGATAAAGGAACTGAAGAAATTAAGCCTGTTGATAAGCAAAAGCCAAAGTTAAAACCTGTTAAGTTTGTAACTGTAAAGTCTGAAAATGAGAAATCAGAAGTTACAAAGAAATTAACTTCTGACAAACTAAAACAGGAAAAGACAGCTGAAGTGAACATAGGCTTAATGACAAAGAAGCAGCTTAAGCATAAGCTGAAAGATGTTAAGAATGTAAACAAGGAAAATCACCTAGGAAAAATAGGAATGGAAAGGAAGGTGTGAATAAAAGCAATAATTATAAACCTGTTCCTGATGCTTCTAGGAAAACATGTCATAACTGTGGAAGTTCTAACCATCTGGCTTCTTTTTGCAGGAAGAATAAGAATATTAACTCCTTACCTTCAAAATCAGGAGTTAAGAGTCAGTCTGTTAGATACAAACCACAAAATCCTTGTTTTCATTGTGGTAGTTTATGGCATTCCATTTATACTTGTAAGGAATATCATAGCTTGTACTATGATTATTATCAAATAAAACCTTCTTTGAAGAAAGTTTCCATTATTCCTTCTAGTGTAAATTCTGATTCAAAGTCTGATAGTGTAAGTTCTGATAAGAAAAATGTTAACATAAACTCTGATGCTAAATTTGCTGCAAATGTTAACAAACTTAAAAAGGCCAAAGGATCCAAGCAAGTCTGGGTCCTTAAAACTAATAATTAGTGGTCTTTGTGATTGCAGGGCAACAGGAAAAATATTCTAGTTCTGGACAGTGGATGTTCAGGACATATGACTGGAAATAAGGCCCTGCTATCAGACTTTGTGGAGAAAGCTGGCCCAAGTGTTTCTTATGGAGATGACAACATTGGAAAAACATTGGGATATGGCAATATCAATCATGGAAATGTCATAATTAAAGAAGTAGCTCTGGTCTCAGGACTTAAACACAACCTACTGAATATAAGTCAAATCTGTGACAGAGGTTATCATGTTGATTTCTTTGAAGAACACTGTGAAATTGTGAGTAAATCTAAAGGCAAAGTTGTTCTGAAAGGATACAGGCGTGGTAACATTTATGAAGCTAAGCTTTCAACAAGTACTGATGGTTCTGCAATCTGTCTGATGAGTAGAGCATCAATTGAAGAAAGATGGAATTGGCACAAGTAACTCTCTCATTTAAATTTCAACAATATAAATAAACTGGTCAAGAAAGATCTTGTGAGAGGATTGCCAAAAACAGTATTTGCTCCTGATGGTCTTTGTGATTCCTGTCAGAAAGCCAAACAAAGAAAATCTTCATTCAAGAGCAAGACTGAATCATCAATTCTTGAGCCTTATCATCTACTACATGTTGATCTATTTGGTCCAGTAAATATCATGTCTATTGCAAAGAAGAAGTATGCGTTGGTCATAGTGGATGAGTTCACCAAATACACATGGGTGTATTTCTTGCACACAAAAAGTGAAACTGCATCTATCTTGATTGATCATGTCAAACAGCTGGATAAAATGGTCAAAGATTCTGTGAAAATTTTAAGGAGTGATAATGGCACTGAGTTCAAGAATTTGATAATGGAAGAGTTCTACAAAAATCATGGAATAAAGCAGGAATTTTCTGCTCCTGGAACTCCACAGCAGAATTGAGTTGTTGAAAGAAAGAATAGGACTCTCATTGAAGCTGCACGTACAATACTTGAAGAAGCGAAGCTTCCAACCTATTTCTGGGCTGAAGCTGTACAGACTGCTTGTTTTACTCAAAATGCAACACTCATTAACAAGCATGGAAAAACACCATATGAGATGGTGAAGAAAAAGAAGCCAAATCTGAAATACTTTCATGTATTTGGATGCAAGTGTTTTGTTCTCAAGACTCATCCTGAACAGCTATCAAAGTTTGATCTAAAAGCTGATGAAGGAATCTTTGTTGGATATCCACTTTCCACAAAAGCTTTTAGAGTCTATAATTTGAGAACAAAAGTGGTCATGGAATCTATCAATGTCTCTTTTGATGACAAGAAGATTACCGGTCTTGAAGATTTCATTGACCATGATCAGCTGAGATTTGAAAATGAAGACTCAAATTCTGATACTGAAAATCCTGACAGTTTAAGTCCTGATACTGTAAACTCTGATGGATTAAACTCTGATGTTATTGAAACTATGGTAACTACGTCAAAGGAAGATGCACCTATGCAGGGGGAGCATACTCAAGATCCTACCTCATCTCAAGAAACATCAGAACATGCATCTGGCTCTTCAAGTTCTGATTCGTCAAGTTCTGATAAGCCAAGTTCTGATAGTGCTGAAAATCTAAATACTGAAGAATCCAACTCAGAGAGCACAGTTTCAGGGGGAGCATCTGAAAATGAAGATAGCATGGATCATGGGGGAGCATCCAGTTCTAGAGAAAACCTTCCATCTGCAAGGAAGTGGACAAAATCACATACACCTGATTTGATAATTGGAAATCCTGATGCAGGTGTCAGAACTAGAACAGGTACTTCAAATGAATGTCTCTACAATTCTTTTCTCTCTCAGACTGAGCCAAAGAAAGTTGAAGAAGCTCTTCAAGATGCTGATTGTGTGCAAGCAATGCAGGAAGAGTTAAATGAATTTGAAAGAAACAAAGTCTGGACCCTAGTGCCAAGACCAAAGAATAGATCTGTTGTTGGTACAAAATGGGTATTCAGAAATAAAACTGACAGTGATGGCGTAATTACAAGGAATAAGGCAAGACTGGTCGCAAAAGGATATTCTCAACATGAGGGAATTGATTATGATGAAACATTTGCACTAGTTGTTAGGTTAGAAGCCATAAGGATATTTTTGGCTTATGATGCTCACAAAAAGTTTACTGTCTTTCAAATGGATGTGAAAAGTGCTTTTCTCAATGGAGAATTGGAGGAGGAAGTATATGTTGAACAACCTCCAGGCTTTGTAGATTCCAAACATCCAGATTATGTCTACAGGCTTGATAAAGCACTTTATGGACTTAAGCAAGCTCCAGGAGCATGGTATGAGACTTTAGCTCAGTTTTTTCTGGAAAGTGGATTCAACAGAGGAACAATAGACAAAACACTGTTCTACCTCAACCATGAAAAGGACTTACTTCTGGTCCAGATTTATGTTGATGATATCATCTTTGGATCTACAAATGACAGACTTTGCAAGAAGTTTGCCAAACTGATGCAGTCAAGATATCAGATGAGTATGATGGGGGAACTTAGCTATTTTCTGGGCCTTCAATTCAAGCAGAATGAAGAAGGCACTTTTATTTGTCAAACCAAGTACACCAGAAACTTGCTGAAGAAATTTGGAATGCAAGATTGTTCAAGTGCATCCACTCCTATGGCCACTGCAATAAAACTGGATAAGGATACTGGTAAATCAGTAGATATTACTGATTACAGATGTATGATTGGCTCTCTACTCTATCTAACTGCTAGTAGACCTGATATCATGTGTGCTACCTGTCTTTGTGCAAGATTTCAAGCAGATCCAAGAGAACCTCACTTAACAGATGTGAAAAGAATCTTTAAGTATCTTAAAGGAACAGCTGATCTGGGATTGTGGTATCCTAGAGAATCAGACTTTAAACTAATAGGTTACTCAGATGCAGATTTTGCAGGCTGCAAAATTGACAGGAAAAGCACAAGTGGAAGCTGCCAATTTCTTGGAGGCAGATTGGTTTCTTGGTTCAGCAAGAAACAAAAGTCAATTTCCACATCAACTGCAGAAGCAGAGTATATTGCTGCAGGAAGCTGTTGTGCACAGATTCTTTGGATGAAGAATCAGTTACTGTATTATGGGTTAACATATTTCAAAATCCCTATTTACTTTGATAATCAAAGTGCTATTGCTATGACAGGTAATCCAGTTCAACACTCTATGACAAAGCACATCAGCATCAGGTACCACTTCATCAGGGAACATGTGGATGAAGGTACAGTGGAATTACATTTTGTTCCCACTGATCAATAACTAGCAGATATCTTCACAAAACCACTGTGTGAAGCTACTTTTACAAGATTGGTAAATGAACTTGGAATGGTTTCAGGTTCTTTCTCTAAATCTGCTTAGTCTTGTTCTGTGTTATCAGAATTTATGCTCAGTATTTACAGAATTAATCTCATTGTGTATTCTGTGCTTAATTGATAAATGTGTTTAAGTACTGATTGTTGTCTGATATATATTTCTAAACTCTGATAAGTGATATGTCTGTTCAAGTAACTATTCAATCCTATGAGGATAACTGTACTAGATACTGACCTAGTAGTCTTCAATAAATAAATGATTCCATGTAAGAAGTAATTATTTCAGTGGAAATCTTATGACACTAGCAAATTCTGATAATTGAGCTTAGTTAAGTTTACTTTGTATATCTTATTACTAAGTCACAAATTAGAATAATGCTACTCATCTGTTAAGTTCTGATACTAGTAAAACTGCTGAATGTACTAAGTGCTGATAAACCTCACTTATCAAAAGAAAAAGCAAAAAGATCAAAGAATAAAATCAGGTACTCCTTTGAGATCTAGAGTAAAAATATGGAAGGGACGACCCAAGTGCATTGTTGGTATTAAGTAAATATGCATTAGAAAAGCAAAATACTTTCTTGGTGACTTTTCACACTCTATGATTACTGGAGAAATACTCTGATAATAGCATAAATTCTGATAAGCAGTCGTGACTAACTTACACTGAGAAGCCACTGTAAAATAGAATTTCAAAAGATGCATAAAATTAGCACAAAATAGTTGAGGTGGACTCAAGCATGAACTCATTCATCAGTAGGTTTCAGGACAATGACAGCTCTTTAGCAAAATTTTAGTTATGCCTTATTTCTAAGATGTACTGAAGTGAATCAGACTTTACTCTTTGTCTGTTATTTAGCTTAATGCACACACTAATCACTCCATTTGAATGATGAAAATTACTGTGGAGGTCTCTGTTATTCTAGATAAACAGTCATTGTGTCACTTTGCATAAATTCTGAGGACAAGCTCTGGTTTCATATTCTGATGATTAAGTTCTGAAGAGTATAACTCAGAACTTGTATGAGGACTTACTAAGATGGGCATTCCTTCTTCGAGTTAAGAAATTATGTTCTGATGACTGTTAAGTTCTGGTATAGGTCTAAGTTCTGATTTCTCCGTCTGTAAAACAGATTCTTGTAAATGCTGATCCTACTACTTATCAATCTGTTTACTCTGATGTCCAACCAACTCCAAACACCCAAAATCCATCAACCTCAGCACCTACCACTCATACTACTCAACCTACCCTCAGAACATATCTCAAATCCTATCTCTCCACTTCACAGACTGCTCAACCTTCATCTTCAGCACCTACTGTGAAGCCTTCATCTTCCAAGCCAAAGAGGACAAAGAATGTTCCTCAAACACCTCAAAAGAGAAGGAGGATTGCCTTGAGAGATGAATCTGATTCTGATGAACCGGTTCCTTCTAGAGAACCTGTTGTTTCTGAAGCTGAGAAAGAGATTTCTCAGAAGGATTCTGAAATTGGGGGTTCTAGGCTTCTCAAGAGGCTTAGACGAATGACAGTTCCTGAAACTCCCAAGGAATCCAAATCAACAAAGAAGTACAAGAAACAGAGGGCACAAAGGCCAGTTTCAGATGATGAAGAGGAAGCAGCTAAGGAAGGGGATCAGGAATCTCTGATCTCACAAGACAAGGAATTTGCTCCAGTCACTTCTTCTCCATCAACTCCATCTCAGGAAGCTGTATCTGACAAGGCTAACTCACCATCTGTGTCTCTTGTTGATCCAGGCACAAGTGCTGATATTGATGTTCAACACTTGGTTGTGTCTGAAGTATTTCTCTTAGAAGCTCCAACAGCACCAAATCCTTCACCAACACCTGTTACTGATGCTGTTCAAACTCCAGAATTATCTAAGACACCTTCTCTGCATCTAGATACTGATGATCAGACTTTAGGTGAGCATCAGGATATGGCTGTTGATCAGAACTTAGTATCAGATCAACAATTAGAGGATGCTGAAGCCTCCATTGCTACTCACACTGTTGTCTTATCAGCTGATACTGATTCTTTAAGTTCTGATGCTGCACATGCTGGAGATACTGGTGATGCTGCTCCAACTGTAGATGCTGATGAAGCAGGTCCTTCAGGACTTACTCCTCAACAGACTCTTCCTATGTCTGAACTGGTTAAGCAGTTTATTACTGGGGAAGCACCAGTACCTTGGAGTGAAACTCCTGTAGGTCAGGAGTGGACTAAGGAATGGAACTCAGTTTCATGTGTTCCAACTGAAAAACATCTTGCTGAGCACTTGACTAAAGCTGATGAAATGTTAAATTCTGATGATTTCGAAACTCAGCTTAGAGTCACTGCATTGAGTAATAAACATTTACAAGGTCTTCATTCAACTACTCATGCAGAGCTACACAAGATTCAGGAGAACTTTATCAAACAGGAACAAGTTTGGAAAATTGATAAGAAAAAGTTCTTCCAACCTACCATTGACATGATTGCTTATATTGAGAAGACTCAAGATCATCAACAAGCTCAGATTGATGAAATTCTGACAAATCAAGCTTCTCAGCAATCGCAACTTACTGAAATCCAATCCTTAGTGGAATTACTTATCTCTCTTTTACTACCTGCTGATGCCAAAAAGGGGGAGAAGGTAATTAAGTCCAAATGCAAAACTAACAAGACACTGCAAGGAAAGGATGATGGAAATGATGACCAAGGATACTCTGGAATGGGTAGCGGTCATAGTCAAGGTAGAAGGTTTACATCAAGACAAGCTAGTCACAGGACAAGTTCTGATACTGGGAAAAGAATAAGTTCTGCTGCTGGTAAAAGGATAAGTTCTGATGAACTTCTAGATCTTGATGAGGAAATGTCAAGACAGTTATTTCTTCAGGAAAATCCAGGAATGGACTTGGAAAGTTTAAAGGAAGAAGAAGCCAGACTTAAATCAGAGAAAGTCACATCTAAATCTGAAGCTTCTGGTAAAAAGTCACTTCCAAAACTCAAAGGCATTGTGATCAAAGAAAGGACACATACTGAAGCAACATTGGCTAGATCACAACCACATATAGATCCAAGATCCAAGGGTAAAGAAAAGGTTGGTGAACCTATCAAGGTTTATGTACCTCCTGAGGAAGAAGAAATTACTGATGAAAAGGATGATCTTGCTCTGACTTCAAGAAAAGTTCTTAAAACAACCTCTGACATGGCTCAAGTTGTTCAGAGTCAAGAAATTGTAAGTTCTGATATTCAAAAGAAGCAAGTAACCTCTGACATAACTCAAGTTAACTTGATATCAGAAAATAGACCAAAGACACTCCTACCAGGAATCACTAAAGCAAAACAGACTCAATCTTTGAAGACTACTGCAAGTGGTTTTGAAGCAAGAGTAGTCACTGGAAAGGAAGCAAGAGATAAAACTGGATTGGGAAGTGCTGATGAAAGAAGAGTACACAACACTACCAATGATCCAACTTCCTTGAGTGAACCGGGTATTGGAGCAACTCCTGAGAGATTGAATCAACTGGAATCTGTACAGATGGTTTACCATACCTACTTGAAAGAATACATCATGTTGTATTTCATGACAGATGGTAGGGTTTATCATTGGAACAAACTATTAGAAATAAAAAGATATTATATAACATTAACAGTAACAAAATATACGTACATTATAAATTATATATATTTTTTATTTTTTTTGTGCTATAAATTTATAAATTTTTAAAGGTCGTGCGTTGTACATGCGAGCTGAGTATAAGTTATATTTTTTTTTATTTTTTTGTGCTATAAATTTATAAATTTTTAAAGGTTGTGCATTGCATATGCGAGCTGAGTATACGACTATACTCTATACACGTAGGTTTCTATACATATCTATTACTATTATATAAAAGACGAAATATTGAAAGTTTTGGTACGGTACCTGTTTTTTGGTACACGCTGAATTTACTGAATTACCCTTATTTACTTAAAAGTTTTATTAGTCTTAGTAATCGAATTATAATAGAAAAATAAATATAAATCGTTTTCAACTATAACACCTTACCTTTTTTATTTCTCTCAATTAAAACAACTTCTTCAAATATCACACCCTTAGTATTATAATAGAAAAAAACCGTTTCCAACTATAACACGTTACCTTTTTTATTTCTCTCAATTAAAACAACTTCTCTAAATATCACAGAAAAGTTTATTTAATAAAATAGGATAATAATATTATAATCACTAATAACTAATAAATTACCTCTTTCAGCTACTTAATTATTATTTATTTTTTACGGGTCCACATTAAAAAATATTTATTTTATATAATTTTTAGTATTAATTAAAGACAAATATTCTTAAAGTAAGTATTATCTTACAATTCAATTACATAAACAAAATAGGAAAAAAAAATAGACGAAACATTAAAAGTTTGGTAGTCGGTCGGTACTTGCTGAAATTACTTAATTACCCTTACTTAATAATTCTAATTCTAATTATTGGGTCGATCAATTCTAATTCTAATTAATATTGAAATCAACTTCCTCTATTATTTTACCAATTTCAATTTTATTTTATATCGAACTCTATATCACTATAATTTATATATTAAATTCAACTTAATGTGACTCGGACTAAGATAAAATAATAATATTATAAATTCTCCTAAAAAATTTATACTAATGAACTTGGATAAACAAAATAATATATATTATTTATCCAAGATAAAAAATACATTATACAATTGATTCAGGCTAACACAAAACTAAAATAAAAATACAATCCGGCCAAAAATATATATATATATATATACTAATTATTCAGTCTAAAACAAAATTATCTTATTGATCCGGACTTTAAAAAAAATCAAAATTAAACTAAAAATAATTAGTTTGATTTGGTCGGTGTATTGAGCATCAGGCGAAAATAAAATAATGTAAATCACTGATCCGAGATAAATCAAATTAATATTAAATTAAGTATAATTTGTATCCTATTCATGTGAAATAAAAAATCAAAATATTTTTTTTTAAAATACACTTAAAATTATCAATAAAACTATATCGTTCAATCACTAATATTGCCTTTTTCAAATATCTTTTATATAGTTATAGTTAATCAATTAAGTAATTATCATGCTAAAAGAATATTTTTTTAAGGTTCCAATATAATGGAGACATTATATTTTTACCCTTAATAAAATAATAATTTCATAATAATAATATTTCCCCCTTACCAATGTTATCACTTTAAATAAGTTTAAATGTTTTAAAAAATTATGAACATATACATTTACTTATATAATTATCATGAAGTTATATCATTTAAAATTTTAAATGAACAAAATTAAGAATTGAATTCAAGTATTTATTTTTAAAATTATGTAATATTAAAAAAAATTATGCAGTCCGTGCATCGCACGGGTTTTAAAATAGTATATTATAATAAACAGAATGGAATATATTTTGGTATGCTCTTTTTTGGTTGGTTTGGTTATTCCCGTTTATGACCGTCAGATATTTTAAATCAAGTGATCAGGACCGTTAGATCCAAATACTAAAATAATATACACTACTCAAGTTTCAAGTTTCTAGGTTTGAATCCCACCAACAACAAATATATATACTATTATTTTACAATACTCGAAGTCCCAGGTTCGAACCCCTCCAAAAACAAATATTTATATTATAATTTATATATTATCCAAATCTCAAGTTCGAATCCCGTCAATAACAAATATTAATATTATTTCTTTATAAATATACTAATAAGGTTAATGGTCCAAATTTCATCAATTATATATTATTTAACTATAATAACCGGAATGGAGTATAATTTAAAATGTTTTTTTGTTGGTTTGGTTATCCCTATCTATAGTTGTCAGATCTTTTTAATCAAATGATCATGACCGTTAGATCAAAATACTAAAAAAATATATACAATACTCAAGTTTCTAGGTTCGAATACGCCAACAACAAAAATTTATATTATTATTTTACACTAATCAATTTCTCAGGTTCGAACCCCGACTACAACAAATATTTATATTATTATTTATATGCTATTCAAGTTTTAGGTTCGAACACCGCCAACAACAAATATTAATATTATTATTTATAATCATATTATTAAGATTAATGATTCAAATTTTATCAATTATGTACAATTTAATTTTAATTAAAAAAATTTATTATAATTTAAAATATTATAAAAATATTAATGAAGATTCGTTAATAGAATCCGGATTGTAAAGTGAGTATAAATAAAAACTTAGGAATTTTGTTCCCGTAGAAATGGTCACCCGAACTCGCATAAAAAAATAAAATTCGTAGTCCCAAACAAGACCTCAAAATTGCGGCACTAGTAATGGACGGCGGCGGCAACAACAACGATGTTACAAACTGGAGTGAAACTGTGGAAGATCTTGTCCTTGCTGACCAAACAGACAAAGCTATTTCTTTTCTTGAAACCCTCATTTCTAATCTTGAAATTCAATCTGACTTGTCTAAATTATCCACTCTTCTTTTTGACTTGTCCAAACTCTACTCTACAAAAGGCTTGTCTCTTAAAGCTGATCATGCTCAATCTCGTGCACTCACCATTCAACACCAATTGTCTCATCAAGCTCAATGGTAAGATAAGATACCCCTTTTAGTTCTTTTTTTTGTTTTCTTGATTTTTGTGGTGTTGTTTTATTGTGTGTTTTGATTTATGTGAAATTATGAGTTGGGTCGTTGTTTGGTTATATTTTTCGGAAGTTAGAGCGTCTCGAGGGGACTCGTAGGATCCTCCTTAAGGAAGTATGTTGTGAATACAATCTGCGATTAATACATATAAATCAAATAAGTGTGTGCGTGAGTAAACGAAATCAAACAGAGAAAGAAAGGATATAACCAAATGGAGATCCTCGAGTCCAGTTTGAAACTGTCTCCTTAAAGCTATTTCGCCTCTCACCGCATGAGCGAGTCGATAGCCTCCCAGGATAAAACGAGATACCAATATAATCGATAGATCGAATACACTCTCAGCGAACTTGAACTAAGCCCAAGAACTATCACCGGAATATTGGAAAAATTTAAG
The DNA here is from genome assembly GCF_009905375.1 of Apium graveolens. NCBI lineage: Eukaryota > Viridiplantae > Streptophyta > Magnoliopsida > Apiales > Apiaceae > Apium > Apium graveolens. The sequence goes on from NC_133649.1 coordinate 94,329,575, forward strand.
ACTAAAGAGACCGAGAATGAAAAAGATGACTCTTATTCCCTTGACTTCATAAAATTGATGCCCTAAGACTCTATTTATAAAGAGAGGCTTGAAAGGACTTGTTTTTCTTTTCGATGTGGTACATGGTATTTATAAGAAAAACTAAGGAATAGGTTTGTGCTACTCTCGATGTGGTACAAAACCACTTTTCATATTAAAAGGTAAAACTTTGGAACATCAGTTCTCATTCACCTTTTACTCATTTTGAGCGTGTAAATATGCGTTGGAATCCCCTCGAAGAGGAGAATACGTTCCAATAAATACACACCACTAACACATAATGTGTCTCACTCATATAGAGTCTCAAAATGATTCACAACTTGGTCTAAAATACTAAGTTTGTCCAACAATCCCCCACAAATGAGATTGATGGTCCAGTAGCACGCACCACATAGACAGACATACGCGGAGCTTGACTTGGTGATAGTTCCGGCGGTCAGATATAGCATACGATACGATAGGTAGAGAATGCTCATTGAACCTTCGCTCGAATAAGTATATCGACTTTACTGGTAGACAGTATGATGCGATGTCCTTGAATTGTTCGACCGTTTGTGTAAACGATGACATACTCATCACTCTATCTTTCCTGACTCATTCAGTTCTCATGATTATGTCCATTTTGGTCATGGAACATCGTCCTGGTTCTGCAGGAGTTTTTAAAGAATTGTGCCTCGCAATTCTCCTTTGAAGCGGCCCCACTTCTCTCCCACATAGGTGATCTTTATCTTATAGAGTAACCCGCGTTTACTCAACTGAATTCCATGCGTTCCCTCCTGAACTCCATTTATTCATCAAAGATCATTAAAAGCTCAAAGCTGAACCTCGTACCTTACGGGTCTCACTGTTTCCTCATCATAGGAACAGGCCAGGGGTTACCCCCACAGTGATTTGGTCATCATGATTTAGTTGTCCCATTGAACCAAGTTCTTGGGATCTCCAGTCAGCAATGGTTGGGTGTCCACCATGATGCCGTTAAGCAATAGGCTTAAGGCCCATCCCTCTCGATGATTTCTCAACCACTTCTTTTGATAACCCTTTGGTTAGTAGATCCGCGATATTATCTTTTGACGGTATATAGTCAATAGTGATAATTCTGGTTGAGATCAATTGTCTAATGGAACTGTGTCGTCGTCGTATATGACGAGACTTTCCATTATACATCGTGCTCTGTGCTCTGCCAATAGCGGATTGACTATCACAATGAATCCCTATTGCAGTTACAGGCTTTGGCCATCTTGGAATATCCTCCAGAAACTGACGTAGATATTCAGCCTCTTCGGCGCATTTATCTAGTGCCACAAACTCAGTTTCCATCGTGGAATGAGTTATCACCGTTTGTTTTGAGGATTTCCATGATATTGCCGCTCCAGCTAATGTAAACACATAGCCGCTCGTAGACTTAAGTGCTTTCTTGCTAGATATCCAATTTGCGTTAGTATATTCTTCTAATACTGTTGGGTATCTGCCATAGTGCAGTCCATAGTCTCGAGTTCCCCTCAAGTACCTTAGTACCCTTATGATCGCTTTCCAGTGATCAGCTCCCGGATTACTCGTAAACCTACTCAACTTGCTAATTGAGTATGCAATGTCTGGTCTTGTACAACTCATGAGGTACATCGGACTACCAATTATCCTCGAGTATTCCAATTGGGAAACAGCTACACCTTTGTTCTTGGATAGGTGCAAAGTCATATCCACAAGTGTCCTAGCTTTCTCAAAGTCATCCTTAAGAAACTTCTCAAGGATCTTGTCAACATAATGTGGTTGACTTAATGCGAGACCCTCTGATGTTCTAGAAATTTGAATTCCCAGAATTACATTTGCTAGTCCCATGTCTTTCATGTCGAATCTTGATTTCAACATGTCCTTGGTAGATTTGATCACTTTATCATTGCTTCCGGCATTAAGTAGATCATCTACATATAGCGTCATCATGACATAGCCACTCTCGTTATCCTTGTAATAGGCACATCTATCACATTCATTGATTTTGAAGCCATTAGCCAGCACGACCTCGTCAATTTTTTCATGCCATTTCATAGGCGCTTGCTGAACCATACAATGATTTCACCAATCTACAAACTTTCCTTTCTTGTCCTGGGACAAAAAACCCTTCGGGTTGTTCCAAATAGATTTCCTCATCTATGTCCCCATTTAGGAAAGCTGTTTTCACATCCATTTGATGTACAGTTAGATTACGCATTGCAGCAATAGCAAAAATCATCCTTATGGACGTTATTCTCGTTACAGGAGAATATGTATCAAAATAATCAAGGCCTTTTTGTTGCTTGTATCCTTTAATCACAAGTCTGGCCTTATACTTATCAATAGTGCCATCAGTTTACAACTTCTTGAAAACCCACTTGCTACCTAATGGTTTGCAACCAGTTGGCAAGTCCACTAGTTCCCAAGTATGATTCTGCATAATTGAATCAACTTTATTCTTGATGGCCTCTTTCCACATAGGTCCATCAGGTGAGGTAACCGCCTCCTTATAGGTTTTTGAGTCACCTTCTTCGAGCAAATAGGTCATAAAATCAGACCCATAGGATTTCTCCGTTCGTTGTCTTTTGCTCCTTCTCACTACCCCCACATTTTCGTCTTCACTTTCGTCACTCTCATTATCGTCATCTACAGACTCATGAGATCGTTTAGACGTTGTAGGTTGTTGGTTTCCTGTATTACAGGGAAACATCGTCTCAAAGAATGAGGCATTTCTTGATTCCATAATGGTATTCTTTTGAATATCAGGAATCTTGGATTCATGAACAAAAAACCGATATGCAGTACTGTGTGGAGGATATCCGATGAAGATACAATCCACAGTCTTAGGACCTATCTTCACCTTCTTCGGTGTAGGGATCAGTACCTTTGCAAGGCATCCCCACACTTTCAGGTGTTGGTAACTTGGTTTCTTTTTCTTCCACATTTCATAAGGACTTACATCCTTATTCTTGCGCATCGTAATATTTAAAATATTATTTGCGCTTAAGATTGCTTCTCCCCACATTGATTGTGGAAGCCCAAAGCTTAACAACCTCGCACTCATCATTTCTTTCAGAGTGCGATTCTTCCTTTCAGCCACACCATTTGACTGAGGGGAGTATGGTGCAGTGACCTCATGGATTATACCATGTTGTGAACAGAATTCTCCAAATGGTTCAACATATTCACCTTCACGATCACTTCGTATCGTTTTGATTTTCTCAGTCTGTTGTGTCTCAACTTCTTCCTTATAGATTTTAAATTTATCTATAGCTTCGTCTTTGCTTTTCAACAAATATACATAGCAGTATTTTGTACAATCATCAATGAATGTAATAAAATACTTGTTTCCTCCTCTTGTTGGAGCGAATTTTAAATCACATGTCGCTATGTATTAGGTTTAGCACTTTGGTGTTCCTTTCCACGTTTAAATGATGATCTCGTTAATTTTGCCTCAACACAAGTCTCACACTTATGTTTTGAATCGATAGTAAGTTTAGGTATGTATTCTTTTGCACTTAAACGTCGTAAAGTGTCATAATTTACCTGTCCTAATCTAGCATGCCATAAATTAGGAGACTCAAGCAAGTAAGCAGAAGAATTCTTCATTTCATTATCGTCCTTAACGGACATTACATTGAGCTTAAAAAGCCCATCGGTTAAATAACATTTGCCTACAAACATACCACTCTTAGACAAAATAACTTTATCTGACTCTATTATAATGCGAAAGCCATGCTTACTCAATAGAGAACCAGACACAAGGTTCTTGCGAATATCAGGCACATAAAGTACATTCTTCAAAGTCAGATTCTTCCCAGAGGTCATCTTCAGGATCACCGTGCCTTCACCCTCAATGGTAGAAGTTGCTGAATTGCCCATGTAGAGCTTCTCGCCAGCATCGGAAACTTTGAGGCTAGAGAAAATCGCCTTGTCTGAGCAAACATGCCTAGTAGCACCAGTATCAATCCACCATTCACGTGGATTAGAACCGACCAGGTTCACTTTAGAGACCGTAGCACAAAGGTCTATATCACCATCTCCTTGGAGATATTCTCTACCATGTTTGCTTCTTTCTTCTTGTTGGGCTTCTTGGGCTTCTTGCAGTCAGAAGACCTATGACCAACTTTATCACAGTTGTAGCACTTCCCCTGAAATTTTGACTTCGAAATCCCTCCTTTGGGTGCCAGCTTTACCCCTTTACTAGAATTAGTCTTCTTGGGCTTGGAGCTTTGAGCATGCTCCACCATGTTTGCCTTCTCAGTGACAACATTAACTTTCTTCTTGGACCCTCTGTTGTCTTCTTTAATTCGAAGTCTAACAATAAGATCCTCCATAGACATCTCCTTTCGCTTGTGGTTAAGGTAGTTCTTGAAATCTTTCCATCCAGGTGGAAGCTTTTCAATAACAGCAGCAACTTGGAAAGACTCACTTATGACCATTCCCTCAGCATGAATGTCATGAATGATCACCTGCAGTTCCTGCACCTGACTGACCACAATCTTAGAGTCTGCCATCTTATAATCAAGAAAGCAGCCAACAATCCACTTCTTTGCCCCAGCGTCCTCGGTTTTATACTTATAGTCAAGTGACTCCCATAAGACCTTAGCTGTTGGCTTCGCGCTGTATACGTTATACAACGAGTCAGACAAACAATTTAACACATAGTTCCGACAGATGTAGCCGGAGTGCTTCCAAGCATCAGCAGCATACACAGTCTGCATGTTACTCTCAGCAGTGAGCAACGGTGGTTCTTCCTTAAGGAAGCGATCCATATGCAACGTGGTCAGATAAAAGTGCATCTTTTGTTGCCAACGTTTGAAGTTCGTTCCGTTGAACTTCTCAGGTTTTTCAGCATGTGCAGCAGGCACAGTTGGCATAACAGGTGCAGCAGGCACCACAAGTGGAACAGATGGTACGTGCGTCTGTACTACAGGTGTATGCACACCAGTAGGCACCGCAGGTATGATCGGAGGAGTGAATCCTGCTGATATCTGTCCAAGAGGAACACTAAACTGTCCAATGACAGTGTGTCCCACAGGCACATGTCCCGAAGGCACATGTCCAACAGGCGTTTGACCCCATCAGATCGTACGATCCGTGCGTTAGGGTTAATCGGCTGCTGGTGAACCCCATCAGATCCAGTGATCTGTGCGTTGGGATCAGCTGTCATGTTCATCGGATCGTTCACAGTTTGGTTCTCCATCGATCTGTTACTCAACAAAACAAGCAGATACAGATGTATCAGTCACAGATGTATAAAATAAAATAGCTTTAAGATTGTGAATACAATCTGCGATTAATACATATAAATCAAATAAGTGTGTGCGTGAGTAAACGAAATCAAACAGAGAAAGAAAAGATATAACCAAATGGAGATCCTCGAGTCCAGTTGAAACTGTCTCCTTAAAGCTATTTCGCCTCTCACCGTATGTGCGAGTCGATAGCCTCCCAGGATAAACGAGATACCAGTATAATCGATATATCGAATACACTCTCAGCGAACTTGAACTAAGCCCAAGAACTATCACCGGAATATTGGAAAAATTTAAGACTAAAGAGACCGAGAATGAAAGAGATGACTCTTATTCCCTTGACTTCATAAAACTGATGCCATAAGACTCTATTTATAAAGAGAGGCTTGAAAGGACTTGTTTTTCTTTTCGATGTGGTACATGGTATTTATAAGAAAAACTAAGGAATAGGTTTGTGCTACTCTCGATGTGGTACAAAACCACTTTTCATATTAAAAGGTAAAACTTTGGAACATCAGTTCTCATTCACCTTTTACTCATTTTGAGCGTGTAAATATGCGTTGGAATCCCCTCGAAGAGGAGAATACGTTCCAATAAATACACACCACTAACACATAATGTGTCTCACTCATATAGAGTCTCAAAATGATTCACAACTTAGTCTAAAATACCAAGTTTGTCCAACATATGTAAACAATGTGGTTGCCTTAGTTGTGTGATAACTCGAATAACACTACTTGTACTTGTTAATATTATATTTTATTACTGTGATAATGATATATGATTAGATTCTTTTAAGGTAGGGAGAGAGGAATTTAGGGCGCAAACCAACCCTCATATGTTGTTTCATTAATTCGTTAGATTCTTTTAATGATAATGATATCTGCGGTGTATGACTCGAACTACACAGAAAAATATGTGGTTCGGACGTGCGGTGCTGGTTGTTTACACAATTGGTGTATAAGTTATTAATTATGGCTACCCACCCTTCCTTGTTGGGGCATACATAGTTTTTCATATCATTTCTTACAACGTTACAATGAATAATGAATGATGCATCTGCAAGGACTCATAAAATCTTGTTTTTTTTATACAATTACACTATCACGATGGTCAGTTTGTCATATCATTTGTTACAGATTTACAATGAAATGATGAATTATGCATCTGCACGGACTCATAAAGTCTTGTTTTTAATACATTAAACTATCACGATGGTCATATAATACTTATTACATTAGGAGGGTGATTAGCTTACTGGCTACAAGGCTTCCGTACAAGTACAACATAATAAGCCTATAAGATGTTATTTATTCTTCATACATATGAATCAAATTCTTTAATATTTTATTCCAGTACAGTGAACAAACTGTGACCACACTGTATAATTTTTACCACATATTGTGGTACAGTGCAGTGAGAGCAATTTTTGCGAGGAAGAAGGCATGGAATATTTTACTACAAAATGAAGAAAAGAGTTAAAATAGGCTACGAGGAGCCACTAAGTGTTTCTTAAAGCACTATTATGTTCCAGTTTAGCTGAAATATTACTTGAGAGGCCATATAGACTGTCTCTCGGAGAGCCTTGGAAAAATAAACAAATATTTGTAAAGAAACAGAATGGGATGAACATAATTGAACAAGGGGAAAACATGTACATTTGACTATCATGTACTCATCATTTGGCTCCTATCTCATGCCATGCTAGAGTCAAAAATGGATTTAATATTAGCATGATTTTTTGACTATCATGTACTCATCATTTGGCTCCTATCTCATGCCATGCTAGAGTCAAAAATGGATTTAATATTAGCATGATTTGGAAAAACTTGTATACACTTTCGGGGTCAGAAATTGTAGCTTTTTTAATCTCACAACTCATGGCACATGTGCAATGTGATGTTGTCAGTATCAAGTGAGATTCTGACCTAATTTGTGTCTATTTTTGGTATTTTCTGAATTAACAAGTAAGATAACAGCTAAATAGCAATGAAACAGTATAGATTAAGCAGAAATGTAGGTGAGAAACAGAACAAATAAGATGAGAAATAGAAGAGATTAGATCAGATTTAAGATGAGAAGAGAATGCTTGTAGAACAAGCCAGAATTTTAGAGAGAGAAAGCAGTTAGAGAGAGAGAGAGAGTGCTGGAATGAAATTCCATTTTCATATATCAATTAATAATCTGATATTACAACTGATAGATCTATTTATAGACTCTACTAACTTGTAACTAACTACTTCTTAAAAGACATAATTGCCTCAATACTCACTACTAACTACTTAATATCCCAAACTAATACTAATATATGTCAATCCTGACAGATGTTGAACATTGGAATTTTTTTTGTAAAGTAAGTTGGGATCATTTACCAACTCTAACCACTACCATTGGCCCTCACTCCTGTGTAGTTTTTCTTCATTCTTGTCCATGTATTTCATCTCAACTTGTTATCTGGGGAACAATCTACCGGATTAATTCCACATGTTCCTCTTGATATGGATGGGGTTGATTCTACATTACAATATTCTCCACCTGCCTCAAATAGATTCGGCATAAAGTACATCTAGAAAACCTAATTCGTGGAGTTGCAAGTGTATATGTGACGGTACAAATCTGGTTATATGTTGGTCAATACAAAGTGATCTTCACATGTAGTACACTATTGTTTTTGCCGCTAATTAGTGCATGCTTGACGAGTTATGGGCCACTGTTGATATAATGGTTATGCATTTTTTAAGAAGCAAAGACGAAGAGCTAATGCTGTACGTGCTAATCAAATGCAGAGTACATGTTTAATACATGTTTTTCCTACATCCGGTTTTGTTTTTTCCTTTATGTTCATGACTGGATTCTGATTGTATGTAGTGTTTTAAAGGTTTTAATTTTTATGAAATTTATTAGCATTTTATACAGGAAAGGATGTTGTTAACTTCTTCAGTGTTGAATTTTTGTTCATTTTAGTGATTCAAAGGCAGTGCATAAATCGAAGGAATGTCATGTTTCACGTAATGAGGCTTCAACTAATGAGAAAATCGTGGAAAATGGTGAGTTGAAGTCTTGTTTTTTATTATCTATTATATATGAGAAATGGAGACACATGCAGGATTAAGTTGCAAATTAAGTTATTTACTTATACCGACTAAGGATATGATTAGTTTCAGAGTGGCATGTTCTTTCTTATTTTGTTGGCGTTGCCTTTTAACAAATACAGGTGGTGACTTGTTTTTTGCAGGGATTGTCAGCATATCTTCAAAGTTACTAGATGATAATTCACCCAAGGGTGGATGCTCTGATGATGGTATGCATCTGTAAATAATTGCAATGTGTTGAGTAATATAAAGAATCTGAGTTAATCCATAATGTTCCATTTGGTTGGAAGAAAGGGAAATGAGGTCGGAATAACATGAAATAGAAAATTTGTGAATAAATATTATGGTGGAAGATAACGGTGTAATTAGAAAAAATAAAGAAGATTAGAGCACAAATTTTCTTTGACGAGGTTTGTGGAAAAATGAGTAAGGAGAAATAAATGTGAATCCTCAAATTGTTGATATTGAGCCCTAGTTTAAATTTGTATGGATGGACTGATGAAGGAATAATTATTATTAATTTTCTGTCACGTGGTGGTATAAATTTCATTCGGTTCCTACCCAAGTTAATTTCTTTCAACCATATGGAGTGTAAAACTTGACTCGTTGCTGTATCAAGGTTATAACTCCTATGATCCGACATTCTTGACTTGATGGTCTATTATCACGTGTTGTCACTCTGTTGAAACTCTCCCCTTTGCCAATGCTCATTTATCAAAAGACTGATTATCTGTAATATGCAGACTGGGAAGCAGTAGCTGATCGGGCACCTGAGGAATTGTTATCTACACAAGACACACCAGATGTATCGAATATCTCACTGAAAGATAAAGAAACTCATATCATTAAGCGCCGCGGGAGAGGAACATTTGCATACAAGAAGCAAGGATTGTATAGTGATCAACAATTTGATGACCCTGCTAATGATATCTCAGAAGACGAAGTTGGGACTGATGATTCACAAGACATTTCTCATGGGTCACAAGACACCGAAATAAGAAATTGTAAGTCATGATTATATTTATCTTGCCATTGATTTTTAGTCCACCTCATCTAAACTTGTCTTCCTAAAAGTCCATCTTTGTCATTTTTTCCCACTGTTTTACGCCGTTTTATATTCTTGTATGATTGTGTTGTCTTGGCTGCAATGTATCGTATCAGTTCTTGATGAGAAAGAAAGATGCATATACACGTATGTAATATGTAACTGCTCTGTGTCATTGACGTCTGTAGATGCAAAAGTTAGTATTCTGTTCGGGTTTTAATTAAATATATTCAGACATATCTGGTATTGCTATCTGTTTGAATTTTTAGAACTTTCGATTGTGAAGTTAGAATCGTTTCGATTGTGAAGTTAGAATCGTTGTTGCGGCATTCGAGTAGTCAGTGACTAGTTGAGCAGTCTTTCCTTTAGGACTGACTGGATAGGTCGACTTGAAGTTTTAAGGCAAGTCGGTTGATTAGTTGGACAGACTGGGACCCCTTTTTTCCTATTTTGCGTGCAGTTTTCTTTATTTGCATTTAGTTTTCTGCTTTCCTGTTTTGCACTGTTCTGCCTATCTTTATGTTAGCATCATATCAGCTAGTGAGCTTGGGTTGGTTGGAGGGTCCTGCTTGTTTGGCCTTTTTGTATTTTTCATAAAGAGTGGAAGAATAATATAACCAAAACTGTAATAGAATAGAAAATCCCTGTTTTGCTCATTGGGATCCATCCAGAATATTAACATCTCTAAGAACATAAGGAAGACTACGTATTAGTTGTTATTTTTTTTAACGTTGTAATGCTGTTCAGTTCATGAAGGTCTAATTTTAGTCCTTCATTATTACAGTAAGATATGGCACGCGTCATGTTCTTGTTCTGGCCGATTTTCCACCAAGTACCAGGACAACTGACCTCGAGAAGCTGTTGGAAGCCTTCAAAGATCGCGTTGCAATCCGCTGGGTAAATGATACTGTCGCTCTTGCAGTGTTTGGAACACCATCAATAGGTAATGATCTGATATTTTTATTTGTCTTGTATGGATAGTTGTTACTGATTACCTTCATTATCAAGATTATAAATGTGTCCGTACTATTCATATGTCCGTACTATTCATATGTTAATAATTTACTTCAGAGTAACATTTAAGTATGCAAGTACATCGTTGATTATGGAACAATGATTATATATGTGTGTATTTATTTAATGTAAACAAAAAATAAGATAACAAATTATTGATAACCAATGGAAAATAAAGGCAACATAAAAATAAAAATGACACAACAAAATAATTTGAGCCGTCATTTTTACCTAAAAATAATCTTCTTTGTATAGATAATCAGTATTTATGTTGAAATTATAACTAAAATGGTCAAGTAAAGTTTTATAAATTTTATGTAAATAAAATAAAGTAAATATAATATATATTTAAGAGGTGTAATAAATGACAAATGAAGATGCTATAAAGTACAGAAAAATATTAAATAAAATTAAAAAAGGTGAAAATTTAAGAAAAAAATACTTTAAATGTTTCTGAAAGGCCAAGTATATGTAGATAGATTAGTTGTGCTTCCCGTCAATCAAGAGTACTATAAAGAATAGGTCCTAGAACTAACTCAGATGTCAGCTTTCCTGTTACATATGAATAACCATATGACAATGTTATTATTTGTAGAATAGGTGATAATATTAGCATTTTGCTGTGTATTCGGTCTGATAAAAAATCTAAAACAAACAAATTTAATGAACGAATAATCAATAGTAGCTCTTTCAGTTTCATTATCTTGTTAAAAAAAGGGCCCCGAGTTTTCAAGTATCATGAACCACCAAGTTTTACTCTTTAGTGATAAAAATTATAACCGGAATTTAGTGCATTTGTTCAGGAAGTATTTATCCATCTCAATTAGGTTGTCCACAATTTTGCACAATGGAACTTGACAACCCGTAAATCAACTCCACAACAATTGCAGTCCTTTGATCCAATGTATTCATTCTCAATTTCTTCTCAGACATTTATTTCTAGTAAACTGATTCCAATACGAGTCTAATAATAGTGGCCAGTATAAATGATAATTGATAAATGATATCTCTGAAAGGCAGCAACTACTACACCTGAAATGAATGAAGCCAACCAGGTAACTTTCTACATCCATTAATGCTAACCAAAAAATTCCTTGATTTATTTTTTAGAATTTTCTTATCTCTAAGTGGACTAGTCGCAAATTTTATTGAGATTCCGAGTTTAAGCTTAAGTTATCTATATTCTTAATTTAATATGCAGCTCACGAGGCATGCAACTCCCTTGAATGTTCGTTTAAAGTGCATATACTTGACAACAATGATGATCTTTTGAGCTCAATATCACCCAAAGGTAATACTTGAAATTGCTTGTTTAAAATTAAATAATTCTTTCCTAATAATGGTATACTTTGCGTGCTCTTGAAGACTTTAAACAAATGAACAAAGATTTATATGTAGCGCCATAGCTTATCTTTTCCCGACTCTCGGGTGAACTTATAATGATTGACATGTGCATACATAAGGTCCTGCTCAAAAGGGATGAAGAAATCATGGTTGTCATTAAGTTGTAATTTCCTGTTTCAGTCAAAATGCTTCATCATCTACATTTGTATGCATCAAATTATTAAACTTTTTAACTGAGCTGTTTATGACCAATCTGTCATGAAGAACGTAATTGAAATTTTGAATTTAGAATATTATGAGCCATCAATAAAAAATGATACATATATCCTATTTTAAGCTTTTTTCTTATGTAGACAAACGTGTGTAGTGACTTTTACTTTACCTCATTATAAATCCTCTATTTTATGTGTTAAAAGGACTTGATAATTGATTTAATTACCTTTCGAAAAAGTTTGATGCTTTTTTAATGGATCTTCAATTAGTTGGAAAGATCAACCATGTCTTCCTTGTTATGAAAATTTAATTACAGTATATGGTACATTTTTATGTGAACAGCTGCATATTTTCTGTGTTAGATCTGGAACCGCCACGTCCAAGGCCCAAGACATCAGCTAGAGCAGCCAACAGGTTAATTGCAAATGTAATGGGACTGAAGTGCCCTCTTCTAGCTTTGGTGCTAAAGAATTGAGACAGCAAGAAGAAGCAAGAAGGAAGCGAATTGTCTCTAGACAAAACATGAAGGATGATGCTTGGGGCGATGATTGAATTAAACGTTTTAGATTTTCTGTCATGACCTCAATGTCTTTGTTTGTATGTTAAATGCTCAGTGAAGTATTGGTATCTACCCAGCTGTACTACAGAAAGAAAAGAAAAAGTTAAACACGCAGATTACCATATATCTTTTTCCTGTTTTGTTTGATTTTGCATCCATGTTAATTTTGGCAAGTACAAAATTAATAGGTTTCAACATACACCAGCACATAGTTTTCTGTTTGGCTATTAGAGTTACCCAGGATTATTAGGTTGACTCAACATACACCAACCAGCATAGACCGGAAAATTCGGATAATCGGTTCGGTTTTGAATCGATCAATTTTAGATTGGATCTACTTTTGTATTATGAAATATTTGAAAACCATTCGGATCAGATCGGATGTGATTCGGTTCTGGCCTAATTCTGATTAAAATCGGATAAAATTCCGATTAAAATCGGACAAAATTTGTTCGGATTAAATTCGGTTCAGATATTTTTGGATCACATAATTTATTTATTTTTTCAATTTTTGAGATTTAAAAAATATTTTTCTATTTGATTTAGTATTTTTAATGTAATATAATGTACTTTTACAAAAGAATATGATTAAATAAGTATGTTATCATAAACATAAAAATTGTTTAAAATATAAATTTTACTTATTTCGGGTCATATTTTATTCAGGTAATATATTATTTGGTTTTAACCGTTTCCAAGTTATAATCGAATCTTTTATATCGGATCATTTTCGGTTAAATTTTCGGTTCAGATATTTTTCGGATCGGTTTTCCGGATAATTATCGGATTATATGATTCGGATCTCAGATCAGATTCCGGTTTCATAAATTTCAATTCGGTTTTTCGAATCCAGACCTATTTTACCAGGTCAACACCAGCACATATTTTCAGGATACGCACCGACTTTTATGTGTGACTGATTTATATTGGTATACTTTTTAAATTTAAGGAAGCTCCTGGACAATAAAATCTTGAAAAAACCTTGCATCATATGCTTCTCCTCTCATCTCAGACACTTGATAAACTTAATGAGAAAGAACCTCATACCAGGGCGCAACATAGAAGACAAATAAACAAACGCCTTGAACTTTCTATGAATAAATCATTGTCAAATTCCATCTTTAAAATCAAGACGTAACTAGAACTCCATTCACCAATGCTACCACAGAATAGAAAATACCTACAGTCTTGTTCTGTATTTAGAATTTTCTTCACCAATATTGTCGGACAATGATTCCCCTTGCTTGATTCTCTTACCCATGAAAGAGCTATACTGCAGATAAACGTGGATGCATCCACTGCAGTTCAAGGTTGGATAGTGATAAGGGCGGTGACACGGTCCAGCTCGCAAGAACGTATATTTTGCTGCTGCGAGAGAGTTGGATCTTGCTGGAATTTCACTGCTATCAGAATGCACAAGCCGAAATGGTGCTACAAGACACCGGTACACTATATAAGTTCTCGTTCTGAGTTTTTAGATTGGTCTCATGTTAAGAAACACTGGATTTGATTTCCACATTACTGGTAGTGATAGGGTATAAGCAAACCTGATTAGGGTCAAACCTAGATCTAGGGTGAAGCAGGTTCAACTGATGAACCAAGACCCCCTTACCCAGTGCAAATCAAGTGGAGAGACCCAGACTCAGGGCCAACCCGGGACCAGGATCGTCTTCCAGCCAAGAACCAATCCAGGACCTGGATCACCTACCAACCAGGATCCAGCCCAGAACCAGGATCCAGCCCAGAACCAGGATCACCCAGCTAGGGCAGACCCGAGGGGGATCCCAACATGCACATGCACACTCCACAACCCGCCAAGGAAGGGTACGTGGGCACGCGACGATGACAACTATCAACAACTAACATATCAGACAAACACGGCGCGTGACAGAGTACCGTTGGGACATCCTGAAGGTGGTCCTTGCCTAGACACGTGTATGCAATCTACCCAAGTCAGACGTCCTCCTCCTCCAACAACGAACGACCCTGATCTAGAGGTACCAACCCCTAAACCCTACCTTTGGGCTATATATACCCCCAAAGATGAAGGGTTTAGGGGTTAGACACATTTTTAGCCCACACACACTCTCATATACACAATCATATACACACACAACCACTGTAATATCCGGGAAAATTATATAAATATTATATGCTAAATAAATAAATATTATGTGTTTTATAAATTTAAAGTGATTATTGCCATGATATTAGATGTTATAGCTGTTATGTGTGTTTCTGTGTGGGCCAGAGAATTTTTTTTTTTTTTCCGATTGATTAAAATATGCTTAAACTGCAATTATATGAATCCATCTGCAATCGGGACGCGTATTTATCAGCGTCTTACTAAGATATCTGTTTTATTTGATTATCTCTAAAATTATTTTTATTACTTCATAATTTTATAGAATTTAGAAATTAATATTTCAGTGATTATTTAATTTTAAATGATTTTTATGATTTCATTTATTTGTAAATTCGTATTTAATTCCAGAATTCTTTAAAAAATTATGAAACTCATATTTATTAAGTTTGAAATATTCTGAGAATTTTAAAATTATTTGGAAATTTTCAAGATTAATTTCACCGCGCCTTGTTTCGTTAATTGTTAAAAAGTGAGTATAAATTACGTTTCAAAAAAATTGTTTTAAAATTTCAAAATTTACGTTTTTAATTACTTCGGGATATCTGTAACATTTTAAGTCTATTTTTGTAATTTTCTGAGATTGTTTTATGTGCAACTCGGTTCGTTAATTGATAAATGCATGTACAAGTTGCGTTTCAAAAACACTTTAAAAATTATGATTAATTTATTTTTAATACCTTTGAATTATTTATGATATTTATTAAAAAAATTAATTGGGTAAATTTTTGATTTATTTTAACCGCGCGTTTATACGCTAAATTAATAATCCGGGACAGAATCGGGGCTTCGATTAAAATAAAAGGGGTACGTGTCCTTTATTGGACACGTGTTTTTACCCAGGCAGTTCAATTGCAATTGCAAATATACTAATCTGTCAATTCCTCATCAGCCTCATCTCTCTCTGTGTCTCTCTCTCTCGCATAATTTCTCCTCTATTTTATTTTTCTCTCCTCTTCTCTGCCGTCTCAATTCCCCTTCCCTGTTGCTCCCCTGTTGCTTCCCGTCGCCGGCGTTATTCCGGTACTCCCCGCTGTCCATATCCGTTTTTGGTTGTTCGATGTGTGTATACACGCCTGTGTATACCGTATATATGTGTTGCTATTATATGCGTTTTGCATCCTGTAATTCCTGTCACTATTATCGCTTTGTTGTGCCGCGTGGTTCGATTTTTCAGGCCGCCTGATTCGTGTTTTTTCGGCATGTTTTTCTGGTTACTTCGCTTTATGTTTGTTTCCAGTTGTTCCCCTCCCCTGTTCTGCTGCGCGTAGGCGCGTGTCTTATCGGGTTGCAATTTTAATATATTTTATTTATTCTGCAGGAAAATTTTGATAAATATTCATGAAATAAAAATGAATTCGTGCGGGAAAAGAATTATTTTAATCGGTGGGATTCGTGTTGGAGCCCCGAATAAATACGGTACCCACGAATTTTGCCGCCGTCGGCGATGAGCCTCGGCGAGCCGACGGTGGACTATGATGACGTTGTTCTGAGTCATACGTTTTTAAAAATACAAATACGGCTTAATTTAAAAATTACGATTTAAAACATAAAAATACGGATGATAGTGATTATTAATTGTATTTAATTGGGATTAGTGAATTTACGAATTGACGTTATGGATTGAAGTTGTGGTTGGATTTTGGGTTTTCGATTGTTGTGTTGTGATTGATTCGACGTCGGAAAGTTCGACGGGTAGGCCGATAAACAAAGGAGACGCTGCCCGATTTTCGGGAAATTAATTCCGAAAATACGGGAACGTAACCTATAATTATCGGAGACGTCGAACGAGGATATGAAATTTTTTACAGAACCTAATTACGTGTTGTTGGGACAAGATATTTTATAAACAAACCGTTCGTCTGTTTAATATGAACACGAACACGTACAGATTCAGAAAAATATTACGCTTCCAATAAAAATATTTTGAGGCCTAATTTCTTTTGTATTGCAATGTCATTTGATTTATATATTAGTTTGAGTCGGTATTTGATCGATAAATGTTAAAAATTGAATTGATTTTCATTCTGAACGCACTGAGACGTATCTTGTAATGATCTAACTTATGTGTTATATGAAATATATGATTACGTGTTATACAATGCTATGATTATGTGTTACATGATATGTATGTTATTTGTTTACAGTTAAAATGCCATGCTTAGTTATATACGATCGGGTAGATGTTAAGACGTATAGCTACGTCGATTGAGTTTAGTTCTGTCAATTATGATAGTCCTTTTGTTTATAGAATCGAGTAGCAAGGAGTGCAGTCAAGTGTTAGACGGAGATAGTAGCCAGCAATTATAAGCAGAGTTATAGTAAGAGGTTATCAAGCATACCAGGCAAGTAACCCTAACTTCACTTATTGTTCAAGTGACGTTTATTTTGAATTATATTATGCAAGTACCTCTATCTTCATTTATCATTCAATTGATATTGACTTTGAACTTTATTCTTTCGATTTCCATACTATTCTAAGTTCAGAATAGTTAAACGTTTTATATTTTGCTATACATTACTCTATACAGTGGAACATTGAATTGAGATTAGCGAATAAACAATTGTTCTAGTTATTTCACCATCGATTGTTGAGATAACTCTGGACCATGAGAAATGGGGAGTTATATGGTTAAGGATGTCCTTTGATTCGGCTCCTTTGATCAAAATGTTTTATGGATTGGATGAATGCGTAAGTGACCGGGACGGACGGTCCAGCGGAGGGCTATTTCTATGTGTTGTATGAAATACTATGACACCATTTTGCCACAGGCAGGTATATTGCCTTTTAATTGAGTACTCGTATTTTGGGGACATGTTTCTATGAATCATGACCTTGTGCTATCACACGGGCTGATCAGCATGTGATAGTACGTCCGTCGGAGTTAGATTCCAATCTAAAAGTTATCGTTTATTGTTGATAGTTTTGTGAAGCTTTTATTAATGATCAAATATTACTGCTTTTATTCTTTTGTTCAGTTATTATTGGAATGTGGTTTATCATTTCAAGTACATTTTATATTGCTTGCTGAGCATTTCTTTCGGTCATACTTGTTTATCAATCTAATCTTTCAGCTAAGCCAGAGCAAGTTTGAGATCCAGGTTTGGTCAGAAGTCGAGTGCTTGTAAATAGTGGTGTGTATTCCAGGTAGACTGTTTTGGGACACTTGGATAGTCTAGAGGTTTGTAATAAAATTTGAATAATCTGTAAAACTAATTAGACTTATGGTTTGTAATAACACTTGATTTGTAGGAGTGCCTGTTCCATACTATAACCTGTGATCGATCCAGTGCAGGTAAAGGGGTCGTATTTATTATATTATTCCGCTGTGATTATTTTATTATAATTTAGTGGCAAGTGACCCCCAAGTCTAGACCCCGGGTTTGGAGGGCGTCACAGGTTGGTATCAGAGCTACAGGTTATGGTCACTGAAACAGGCGTAGGATTGTCATAGATGAGTCATAGGAAGATCACATAAGATAGGCGCGTGTAGTTTAGCTTTTATAGGATTAAATTTAGGATATTGGGCTGGGTTATAGTTAAGTTGTTTAGGTTCCCTGTTTTGCGTTTAGCTTTAGGCCTTGTGTCATTGCTCTACTATTTGTTGGTTTAGTTAAGATTTCAAGCAAGGATTTAAAAAGGTTTGGATAATTCGGAGTAAATTTTCTTTGTGTTATTATTCTCGAGATAATAAGCATGATTATGTGATAATCATGTCACTTGTGTTAATATGGTAGCAAGTTTATGATATTTTAAAAGGGAATAATGTTTGAGAATTTTGATATGCTAAGGAATTGCTACATATTTGACACAATGCTCGACAGATTATTATATGTTGCTTGTTTTCTTACCAGAATAATGGCACCAAAGAGAAGGAATAATTCAGGAGAGGATCGTACCGAGAGCCGTACAGATCCAGCGATTATCCAGATTTGGGATTGATGCAGCAGCAGATGTTACATCTTACGCAGCAGCAACAGCAACAGCAGCAGCAAGCAACACCACCTGCAGTGACTTTTAAGCAGTTTCAAGCAGTGAAGCCACCTGAGTTCAAAGGAAGTGCTGATCCTGTGGAAGCTAATGCATGGCTCAAGGAAATGGAAAAGGCTTTTGAATTAGTCGGAGCAGGAACTGAGCAGAAGACCAAGTTTGCAGGCTACTTTTTGAAGGGCGAGGCGAACTATTGGTGGGAATCCACGCGAGCATTGGAAGGAGGTGAGTTTATAACTTGGGAGAGATTTATAGAGTTGTTCCTGGAGAAGTATTTCCCGAGGTATATGAAGAATCAAATGGAGATTAAGTTCTTGAACCTGACCCAGGGTGATCTTACCGTGGCGGAATACGAGGCTAAGTTTACTGAGTTAGCAAGGTTCGTGCCAGACCAGGTTGATACAGATGAAAAGAAAGCAAGAAGGTTTGAACAGGGATTGAAATTTTGGATTCAGAATAGAGTTAGCCCTGTTTGAATTAACTTCATATGTGGCAGTGGTTCAGAAAGCAATGGTGATCGAAAGTAAAAGTGACATGTCTCAGAAAGGAAAGGATGGGAAGAAAAGGAAGATAGAAACCTCAGAAGGAGGTCAGCAGCAAGGTAACTTCAGGGCCGTTTCAACAAAGGCCAGATTTTCAGGGTAATAGGAATATGGGATTCAGAAGACCACAATCAGGAAATGGAGGACAAGGCAACCGTTTTCAGAATTCAAACCAGCAGAGGCCCAATCGTCCACCATACCAGATTGTCAGTTTGTGGTAGGAAGCACTTTGGGAATTGTAATGCTAATGTGACGTGTTTCAAGTGCGGCAGGAAGGGACACTTTGCTAATGTGTATCAGAATCAGACTCAAGGTCAGAATCTGGGAACTGGATGTTATAAGTGTGGAAAGCCAGGGCATATTTCCAGGAATTGCCCAACACAAGGTACGACGAGCAACACCCCAAGGCTTACAGGTGCTCCATCTCAGAATGTGCCAAGGATTGAAGGACCGTCAGCAAAGGACCAGCCCAAGGCCAGGATATTCAATATGACTATAAAGGATGCTGTTCAGAGTTCAGACGTGGTTGCAGGTACGCTTCCAGTCAATTCCGTAGATGCTAAAGTTCTATTTGACTCTGGAGCTACAAGGTCATTTATTTCTCAAAGTTTTGTCGATAAACTGCATTGTGAAGTTAAATTGTTAGAACAAGCATTAATGATAGAGCTAGCTAATAAGAATCAAGTTTTCGTCGACCGAGTGTGCCCGAGGTGCGATGTTGAGATAGGAGGACATCATTTCTATGCCAACTTAATACCTTTTAAGTTGGGAGAATTTGATGTTATTTTAGGAATGGATTGGTTGTCAGAAAATAAAGCCCGGATTGATTGTAAGAATAGAAAAGTAAGACTTCAGACCTTGGATAGTAAGAAGAAGGTGATATTTCGAGGAAAATAAGCAAGAGAAGAAGTTCTTAACGATCGCTCAAGTAAAAAAGTTATTGCGTCAGAATTGTGAGGCGTATTTGGCCCATGTGCTAGACACCAGCAAAGAAGTTCCAGCACTAGAAGCGATTCCAGTTGTCAACGAATTTTCAGATGTCTTTCCAGACGATCTACCAGGATTACCTCCCGATAGAGAAATTGAGTTTTGCAATTGATCTAGCACCCGGAACAGAACCAGCTTCTAAAGCTCCGTACCGAATGACACCAGTGGAGATGAAAGAATTGGCAACTCAGCTGCAAGATCTTTGGAGAAAGGAGTTATAAGACCCAGTGTATCCCCATGGCGCGCACCAGTACTGTTTGTCAAGAAGAAAGACGGGAGTATGCGACTGTGTATTGACTATCGAGAATTAAACAAGCTGACCATTAAGAACAAATACCCATTGCCGAGGATCGATGATCTGTTTGACCAATTGAAAGGCGCTATATAGTTTTCTAAGATTGATTTAAGATCCGGATATCATCAACTAAAGATCAAGCCTGAAGACATTCCGAAGACCGCATTTAGAACCAGATATGGGCATTATGAGTTTCTAGTGATGGCATTTGGATTAACCAACGCACCAGCAGCTTTCATGGATTTGATGAATCGAGTATTTAAGAAGTATTTGGATAAATTCGTGATCGTGTTTATAGACGACATCTTGATCTATTCCAAAACAGAAGAGGAGCATGTAGAGCATTTGAGGATAGTTCTGGAGATACTGCGATATGAGAAGTTATACGCAAAGTTTTCCAAGTGTGAATTTTGGTTAAAAGAAGTACAATTTCTTGGGCACGTGATTAGCAATAAAGGAGTGGAAGTGGATCCAGCAAAGATTGAAGCCATAATCAACTGGGAGAGGCCAAAAACACCAACGGAAGTAAGAAGTTTCATGGGATTGGCAGGTTACTACAGAAGATTTGTGCAAGATTTTGCAAAGATAGCTACGCCATTGACAAAGCTCACCAGGAAGAACCAGAAATTTGAATGGGATGAGAAGTGTGAAGAAAGTTTCCAGGAATTAAAGAATAGATTAGTATCTTCTCCAGTACTAGTCTTGCCAGATGAACAAGGAAATTTTGTGATTTACAGTGACGCGTCGTACAAAGGATTAGGATGTGTTTTGATGCAGCATGACAAGGTGATAGCTACGCTTCAAGACAGTTGAAACCACACGAAGAAAAGTATCCAACTCATGATCTGGAATTGGCAGCTATAGTGTTTGCATTGAAAATTTGGAGGCATTATCTTTATGGGGAAAAGTGCGAGATCTACACGGACCACAAGAGTTTGAAGTATATCTTTACCCAGAAGGAATTGAACATGAGGCAGAGGAGATGGCTAGAACTAATCAAGGACTACGACTGTACTATCAACTATCATCCAGGCAAAGCAAATGTGGTGGCCGACGCTCTGAGCAGAAAAGAAAGGTTAAATATGATAATTTCAGCAGAGGATTTGATCAAGGAATTGAGAAGCTAGAAATAGAGATCAGTATCCTAAGTATGTCTACAGAGGTTTTATGTGCAATGTCTTTTCAACCAGAACTATTAAAGAAAATAAGAAGATGTCAGGAGGAAGTTATGAGCCATGAACGAGACAGTTTGACAGGAGAAGAGATAGGGAGTCAAAGGATGATAAAGGGATATTAAGATTTTCTTTCAGAATATGGATACCCAATGTAGCCGAGCTGAAAGATGAAATTCTTCGAGACGCTCGCAACTCTAGATATTCAATTCATCCCGGGAGTACGAAGATGTACAGAGACTTAAGAGAAAACTTTTGATGGCCAAGCATGAAGAAGGAAATTGCAGAATGGGTAAGTAAATGTTACACTTGCCAGCGAGTCAAAGCGGAACATCAAAGGCCCAGTGGACTGATACAGCCATTGGATATTCCAGAATGGAAATGGGAACATATAGCGATGGATTTCGTAGTTGGATTACCGAGGACCAGGGCGAATCATGATGCTATTTGGGTTATTATCGACAGATTGACGAAGTCGGCGCATTTTCTTCCTATCAACGAGAGATTCTCAATGGATAAATTGGTACGGCTATATCTTAAAGAAATTGTGACAAGACACGGAGTTCCAGTATCCATAGTTTCAGACAGAGATCCTCGATTTAACTCAAGATTTTGGAGAAGTTTTCAAGATTGTCTCGGAACGAAGCTGAACATGAGTACCGCGTATCATCCGCAGACAGACGGTCAAAGTGAAAGAACGATTCAGACTATTGAAGATATGCTAAGGGTATGTACACTAGATTTTGAAGGGAGCTGGGACGAGCATTTGCCATTAGTTGAATTCTCCTACAATAACAGTTATCATGCCAGTATTGGAATGCCGCCTTACGAAGCTTTGTACGGGAGAAGATGCAGATCTCCAATATGTTGGGAAGAAGTTGGTGAAAGAAAGATTTTGGGTCCAGAATTGATTCAACAGACGAAGGAGAAAATAGAACTCATTCGGAAAAGATTAACAGCAGCTCAAGATCGTCAACGCAAATATGCTGATCCTACCAGAAAAGATATGGAATTTGAAGTTGGAGAGGCAGTGTTATTAAAAGTTTCTCCTTGGAAAGGTTTATCAAGATTTGGAAAGAAAGGAAAGCTGAGTCCGCGTTATGTTGGCCCTTTTGAGATTTTGAAGCGTGTGGGAAAGGTTGCTTATGAATTAGCGTTACCCCCTCACATGCAGCATATTCACAACGTGTTCCCCGTGTCAATGTTGAAGCGTTATTTTCCTGATTCGAATCATGTGATAGAATATGAGCCAATCGAGATCCAGCCAGATTTGTCTTTTGTAGAGCAACCAATGCAGATTTTAGATAAGAAAGAAAGAGTACTTAGGAATAAGTCTGTATCTTTAGTGCGAGTCTTGTGGAGGAATCCCAAGGTTGAAGAGTCGACTTGGGAGTTGGAAAGCGAAATGCGATCCAAGTATCCTCATTTGTTTTCCTAGGCTGATTCTGAGGACAGAATCCTGTTAAGGGGGGAAGGATGTAATATCCGGGAAAATTATGTAAATATTATATGCTAAATAAATAAATATTATGTGTTTTATAAATTTAAAGTGATTATTGCCATGATATTAGATGTTATAGCTGTTATGTGTGTTTCTGTGTGGGCCAGAGAATTTTTTTTTTTTTTTTCCGATTGATTAAATATGCTTAAACTGCAATTATATGAATCCATCTGCAATCGGGACGCGTATTTATCAGCGTCTTTACTAAGATATCTGTTTTATTTGATTATCTCTAAAATCATTTTTATTACTTCATAATTTTATAGAATTTAGAAATTAATATTTCAGTGATTATTTAATTTTAAATGATTTTTATGATTTCATTTATTTGTAAAATTCGTATTTAATTCCAGAATTCTTTAAAAAAATTATGAAACTCATATTTATTTAAGTTTGAAATATTCTGAGAATTTTAAAATTATTTTGGAAATTTTCAAGATTAATTTCACCGCGCCTTGTTTCGTTAATTGTTAAAAAGTGAGTATAAATTACATTTCAAAAAAATTGTTTTTAAAATTTCAAAATTTACGTTTTTAATTATTTCGGGATATCTGTAACATTTTAAGTCTATTTTTGTAATTTTCTGAGATTGTTTTATGTGCAACTCGGTTCGTTAATTGATAATGCATGTACAAGTTGCGTTTCAAAAACACTTTAAAAATTATGATTAATTTATTTTTAATACCTTTGAATTATTTATGATATTTTAAAAAATTAATTGGGTAAATCTTCGATTTATTTTAACCGCGCGTTTATACGCTAAATTAATAATCCGGGACAGAATCGGGGCTTCGATTAAAATAAAGGGGTACGTGTCCTTATTGGACACGTGTTTTACCCAGGCAGTTCAATTGCAATTGCAAATATACTAATCTGTCAATTCCTCATCAGCCTCATCTCTCTCTGTGTCTCTCTCTCTTGCATAATTTCTCCTCTATTTTTATTTTTCTCTCCTCTCTCTGCCGTCTCAATTCCCCTTCCCTGTTGCTCCCCTGTTGCTTCCCGTCGCCGGCGTTATTCCGGTACTCCCCGCTGTCCATTCCGTTTTTGGTTGTTCGATGTGTGTATACACGCCTGTGTATACCCGTATATATGTGTTGCTATTATATGCGTTTTGCATCCTGTAATTCCTGTCACTATTATCGCTTTGTTGTGCCGCGTGGTTCGATTTTTCAGGCCGCCTGATTCGTGTTTTTCCGGCCATGTTTTTCTGGTTACTTCGCTTTATGTTTGTTTCCAGTTGTTCCCCTCCCCTGTTCTGCTGCGCGTAGGCGCGTGTCCTTATCGGGTTGCAATTTTAATATATTTTATTTTATTCTGCAGGAAATTTTGATAAATATTCATGAAATAAAAATGAATTTCGTGCGGGGAAAAGAATTATTTTAATCGGTGGGATTCGTGTTGGAGCCCCGAATAAATACGGTACCCACGAATTTTGCCGCCGTCGGCGATGAGCCTCGGCGAGCCGACGGTGGACTATGATGACGTTGTTCTGAGTCCTACGTTTTAAAAATACAAAATACGGTTTAATTTATAAATTACGATTTAAAACATAAAAATACGAATGATAGTGATTATTAATTGTATTTAATTGGGATTAGTGAATTACGAATTGACGTTATGGATTGAAGTTGGTGGTTGGATTTTGGGTTTTCGATTGTTGTGTTGTGATTGATTCGATGTCGGAAAGTTCGACGGGTAGACCGATAAACAAAGGAGACGCTGCCCGATTTTCGGGAAATTAATTCCGAAAATACGGGAACGTAACCTATAATTATCGGAGACGTCGAACGAGGATATGAAATTTTTTACAGAACCTAATTACGTGTTGTTGGGACAAGATATTTTATAAACAAACCGTTCGTCTGTTAATATGAAACGAACACGTACAGATTCAGAAAAATATTACGCTTCCAATAAAAATATTTTGAGGCCTAATTTCTTTTGTATTGCAATGTCATTTGATTTATATATTAGTTTGAGTCGGTATTTGATCGATAAATGTTAAAATTGAATTGATTTTCATTCTGAACGCACTGAGACGTATCTTGTAATGATCTAACTTATGTGTTATATGAAATATATGATTACGTGTTATACAAATGCTATGATTATGTGTTACATGATATGTATATTATTTGTTTACAGTTTAAAATGCCATGCTTAGTTATATACGATCGGGTAGATGTTAAGACGTATAGCTACGTCGATTGAGTTTAGTTCTGTCAATTAAGATAGTCCTTTTGTTTATAGAATCGAGTAGCAAGGAGTGCAGTCAAGTGTTAGACGGAGATAGTAGCCAGCAATTATAAGCAGAGTTATAGTAAGAGGTTATCAAGAATACCAGGCAAGTAACCCTAACTTCACTTATTGTTCAAGTGACGTTTATTTTGAATTATATTATGCAAGTACCTCTATCTTCATTTATCATTCAATTGATATTGACTTTGAACTTTATTCTTTCGATTTCCATACTATTCTAAGTTCAGAATAGTTAAATGTTTTATATTTTGCTATAAATACTCTATACAGTGGAACATTGAATTGTGATTAGCGAATAACAATTGTTCTAGTTATTTCACCATCGATTGTTGAGATAACTCTGGACCATGAGAAATGGGGAGTTATATGGTTAAGGATGTCCTTTGATTCGGCTCCTTTGATCAAAATGTTTTATGGATTGGATGAATGCGTAAGTGACCGGGACGGACGGTCCAGCGGAGGGCTATTTCTATGTGTTGTATGAAATACTATGACACCATTTTTGCCACAGGCAGGTATATTGCCTTTTTAATTGAGTACTCGTATTTTGGGGACATGTTTCTATGAATCATGACCTTGTGTTATCACACGGGCTGATCAGCATGTGATAGTACGTCCGTCGGAGTTAGATTCCAATCTAAAAGTTATCGTTTATTGTTGATAGTTTGTGAAGCTTTTATTAATGATCAAATATTACTGCTTTTATTCTTTTGTTCAGTTATTATTGGAATGTGGTTTATCATTTCAAGTACATTTTATATTGCTTGCTGAGCATTTCTTTCGCTCATACTTGTTTATCAATCTAATCTTTCAGCTAAGCCAGAGCAAGTTTGAGATCCAGGTTTGGTCAGAAGTCGAGTGCTTGTAAATAGTGGTGTGTATTCCAGGTAGACTGTTTTGGGACACTTGGATAGTCTAGAGGTTTGTAATAAAATTTGAATAATCTGTAAAACTAATTAGACTTATGGTTTGTAATAACACTTGATTTGTAGGAGTGCCTGTTCCATACTATAACCTGTGATCGATCCAGTGCAGGTAAAGGGGTCGTATTTATTATATTATTCCGCTGTGATTATTTTATTATAATTTAGTGGCAAGTGACCCCCAAGTCTAGACCCCGGGTTTGGAGGGCGTCACAACCACCCTTGTCATATATATCTTCATCTTTTCCAACCAGACTCTTATTCTCACACCGGAGGCGCCGCGGGGCTCAAACCCTCGTCCGGTGTTGTTTTGCAGATACCCAACAGCAGCAACACCTCATTCAAACCCAGAAGGTCCAGGGCACGGCGTCGGAAGGAGCCTCCCTACTCACCGAAGTTATCATTTGGCGCTAGAAGGAGGGGCCTCTCCATCCTTGGGTCTCGGTACCCCTGGATTCACCTTCATTAACAAACTCTTAAAAGAGTCCATTTCTCTAACCTGTAAGAACACAAGCAACCATACCCTCTCTTGAATATGAATGTTTTTTATTTAAGTCACATTTGTGTGTGCTCGTTATTTTAGGCCACGTTTGTGTAAGCCCAGTTGTGTTCATTTTTTAAGCCGCGTTTGTGTGTGTTATAGCTAGCTTTGATTATTTTCAAACCCAGATCTACTTTAGTTTGCATATTATCTTTGTGTTTTATAGTCTGTTGTCCTTGTTCGATAATATTGTTAGCAAAACCCAGAAAGTTTGGTTGGTATTATTCTGGAAATTTTTTCCTATCTCCAAAAAAGCAACCTTAGATCCACATTTTTAGCCTCAAATCTTGGTCAGTTATTTGTACACTTGTGGTAATGGCAAGAGCAGGAAAGAGTACGGCTGGTAGACCCTCTACTAGTACCCAGGTCCAGGATCAGGACCACTTTCAGGCTTAAGAACCTGGGGGAGACCGAGAGACTCTTCAGGAGCAACCATTGAAACAGCATACCTCAGTCCCGGAAAGAATAGTAACACCCCGGGATGCCAGAAACGTCATCGAGCTCAATCAGTATAAGTATACCAATGTTCCAGTGGCAGAGGAGCATATGGCCAACTTAACAAGCAATGAACTGGCTGAGGCAATCAGGCTCTACAGAGATGAACAAGCCTGGGCTCAGACAGAATATGAACAAGAGGTTGACCAAGAAGAATCTGTACACTCTCAACAATCTAGGAGATCTGTCTTCGACCGAATCGGAGCAAAGGGGAAGAAAAACCAGAAAGAGCAAAGTAAAAAAGAAACAGAAGCAACCAAGAAGAAGAGATTGGAAGAGATGAGAGAGTAGATAAGGAAAGAAGAAGAAGCAAAGCTCGAGCTAAATATTCAGAAAAGAATGCAACTGGAAGAGGAGAGGCTCCTAGCTAAGGCCAAGGGCAAAAGGGCCCGGAGGGACCCCACCCCCGAGGTCATTTCTGATGATGATGAGGAGGGGCAGAATGACCTGAAAGATATGATTTATGAACTCCAACGAAAGATGAAGAAAGATTCTGGAATGGAAGATGGAGAAACTCTGACACCCTTCAGTCATTCTCTAGAAGCCATTCCTCGACAGAAAAACCTCAAGCATTACAACTTTGATTCTTTTGATGGGCTGGGGGATCCGGAAGAACACCTGAATTATTTCGAACAAATCGCCCAAATATACTACTACAACGACTTAACAAAGTCCAGGTTCTTCGCTTCGACCCTCGGGGGGGGGTCAAAGGTGGTTCAGCAGGATCCCCTCGGGAAGCATCCACTCCTGCAAAGAGTTTCGAGGAGTCTTCCTTAGAAGATTCAGAGCCAACAAGATACATGAAATGCATATGTGTCACCTAGAAACCATCCGCCAATACGACAATGAATCACTCTCAACCTATATGCGGAGGTTTCATGAAGTAATCAACAAAGTCTCGAATCTTGATGAGCGGGAGGCACTGAGCATATTTCAAAGGAACCTGGATCCGGAACACAATGAGAGGTACATTGTAGAATTGATAAACAAGGAACCACAAATCCTAGCTGCTGCCTACTCTATGGCAGCCAGATTCATAAAAGAGACAGACGTGCTCCAAGCTATACGGATGACCCAAAACAGGGGATCCAGGAGCAAAAACTCCGATGACCGACCGAAAGGGGGTTACCATCAGGAAAAGATGTTCAAGCAAATCCAACAAACCCAGCTGATCAATATGGTGCAAAACACTCAAATATTTCAAAGACTGGGTCCTAAGACAGAATATAAAAGCGATCCAGGCCTAACCAGGCAAGCCAGGGAGCCTAGGTAGGAACCAGACTGGACCCCACTAAACAGGACCAGGGAAGATATACTAAAGGAGATAAAAAAAAGCCATTCTTTTATCTACCAAAGCCCATGCAGACACCCCCGGAGAACCGCCCTTATAATAGGCAATGCGATTATCATGAAACGCGGGCACAAAACTGAGAATTGTCTATCTCTCAAATCTTCATTGAAGACCAAGTCAAGAAGGATAACCTAAATCAGTATGTCTCCCGGGATACAAATCAGAAAGAAGAAAGACCAAGGAAAGGAAAAAGTGTAGTGAATGTGGTCCTAGGAGGGTCCCACTCGCCTCCTAGGAGCCCGGGCTCAGGACATGAAGTATTCTCCATCCAATCCTTCCCGGAGATGGTAATCTCATTCAGTAGTAAGGATTATGAAGGAGTCAGTCCGAATCACAATAAAGTTTTGGTAGTAACACTTGATATTTTTGATAATGAGGTAAGAAGAATGCTGATAAACAATGGCTCTTCAGGAAACATACTCTTCAAACACACTGTGGACCAGATGAAGCTAGAGAGCGTGCGCTCAAATGAATGCCGAGAGGACCCCCTCTATGGGTTCATGAATAACTTGGTCCCGATCCAGGGAACCTTATACTTTCCAGTGATATTTGGATCAGTTCCAAACCAAGTAACCCATGTGATAAAGTTCTACGTGATCAACACTCCCTCATCCTACAACGACATAATTGGCCGCTCAGCTCTAACCAGGATACAAGCAATCACCTCCATATCACACTTGAAAAACAAATTCCCAACTCCAATGGGAATATGGGAAGTTAAGGGAGACTATGAGGTCGCTGAAAGATGCTATAGCCAGGCCCTGGTCATGGCCGAAACTCACCAAGACAACAAGAGAAAGGCCATAGTCCTTCGCAAATAGCAAAGCATTAAGAAACATCGCCCCCACTCAAGGGATGATGCAAGAAAGGAAGTCCAGGTTATAGAATCCAACCCGGATCTGAAAGCAACCAAGCCAGGCTCGCAAGAGCAAGAATGCAACCAAGTCACAGTAGAGATTGAATTTAACCCAGGCCTCGGCCAGGGCAATCCTATTGGGCAAGCAACTAACCCTAAAACAAGTGAAGTAAAGGAAAGCAACCAACAAGAGATGACAACCCATGATCAAATCTATATGAAGAAGAATACAGAAGTCCGGATCCAGAAATTGGTATCAAACCAGGATCAAGCCAAGATCGAGGCTGCAGTAGAAATAGAAACAATTCTGATTGATGAAAGCAATAATTCCAAGAAGGTAAAGATAGGATCTGGACTTGGAGCTACCTTTAAAGAAGACCTGGTGTCATTGCTCCGAATGTACTCTGACATATTTTCCTGGAGCCCAAGAAACATGCCCAGGTTGGACGAATCCATAGCAATGCATAGCTTGGACGTCAACCCGGAGAGGAAACCAGTTAAGCAGAAGAGAAGAAATTTTGCCCCAGAGAGGCAGATAGAAATAGATGAAGAGGTTGAGAAATTACTCAAGTCTGGGATCATATGCGAAGTCAAGTACCCGAAATGGTTGGCTAATGTTATTATGGTAAAGAAGGCAAACGGGAAATGGAGAATGTGTGTCGACTACACCGCCCCAAGGATCATTACCCCCTGCCAAATATTGATCAATTGATTGACGCCACATCCGGGCACGTCATGCTAAGTTTCATGGACGCCTACTCGGGGTACAACCAGATCAAGATGAATCCGAAAGACATCCTGAAGACAGCCTTCATCATCCACAAGGCAGTCTATGCCTATGTCATGCTGCCTTTCGGATTGACGAATGCAGGCACAACCTACGAGTGAGCAATGAATAAAATCTTCAAAAACCAACTTGAAAGGAACCTGGTGCTATCATCGCAAGTCCACAAGCATCCCAGGTCACATAGAAGATCTAAAACAATACTTTAACAACTTAAGAAAATACTCATTAAAGCTGAATCTGGAAAAATGCACATTTGGAGTGGGGGCAGGAAAATTTCTAGGATTCATGATAAGCAACCTGGGAATTGAAGCCAACCCAGAGAAGATAAAGGCGATCCAGGAGATGAAGCCTTCTAGGACCTAGAAGGATGTTCAGAAACTAGCAGGGTCACTGGCAGCACTTAGAAGATTCATCTCAAAGCTAGCTGAGAGATGCCTACCTTTCTTTGACCTATTGAAACGAGCAACCAACAAGAGGGAAGTCAATTGGGACCCGGAATGCCAAAGCGTATTTGAAGAAATTAAAAGGTATCTCTCCCAACCACCAATCTTAACCAAAGCCTAATCCGGGGAGCCCCTATTCCTCTACCTATCAGCAAGGGCCCTGGCGGTTGGAGCAGCACTGATCAGGGAAGAGAATGGAAAACAACAACCAAATTACTATATAAGCCATGCACTAAAAAATGCGGAGACCTGATACCTAAGGCTAGAAAAGTTTACTTTTTCCTTGGTAACGACATCCAGAAAACTCAGACATTACTTCCAGGGAAGGAAAATCCGGGTTGTAACTAATCAACCCTTAAGGAAGATAATACACAAGCCAGATATCTCAGGAAGTCTGGTAAACTCGGCAGTTGAGCTAAGTCAATTCAACTTGAGTTTCATTCCAAGAACAACAATCAAAGTCCAGGCGCTGACTGTTCTTGGATGCTCCAGATCAAGCAGCTTAACCCAGATCAAGGCAAATTGTATTATATAACAGGAAGAAAACCGTGATTCAGATCAAGGCTTCCAGTGAGGGATCTGGATCAGACAGAGAACAAATTCTGGAAAGAAAATTCTATAAGTATTAATTACAGACATGATCCGGATCAATATACCCGATGAGGGATCCAGATCAGACAGATAGATGATTCTAGCAAGCAGAATCTACAAGTATATAGAAGACATGATCCGGATCAACGTACCTAGTGAATGATCCGGATCAAACGGACAACAAGTTCCATACAAAGCTCAAATAGAAGAAAAGGAAGGACTCGAAAATATACTAAACATAACAAACCAGAGTAGCAGAAGACTTACAACCAAGTTTGAAAAGCAACTTGTGGTTCATGAAGGTATCCCGGATCGGCTGGAACCCGAGAGAGTCGCAAAACGCCCTCATCTGGGTCAGGGCCTACCCTTGCAAAATGGTTGTCTCAAACTTGGTCTGGATACCCTCCATGGTGAAGTAACGCAAGTAGGCCAGATCAAACCCCTTCAGCAAGACAATCTCCCCATTCAAGTACTTCAGAGAAGTCTAGTACAGAATGGGCTTGGATCTACCCGGCCATATCCGCACTCCGAGGCCCGGAACATAATCTTATAAAAAGGTTTCCGGCTAGATTTTGACAGATAGAAAATCTGGTGGAAAAGCTTCAGGGTAGGAAAAAATCTGGATTTGTTACAACATACTATAAACCAGGTCATTGACTTGATACGGTTCAGAGTGATCTGCATTGGAGATATCTTATAAACGTGCTTGCAGAAGTGCTTTATGAACATGTGGCAACGGGGACTCCAGCCGGATCTCAGGTGCTCCAACCATACCAGGACAAAGCCGTCATCCGGGCGATGATAATTCCTCTCATGAGGTTTCTGCCACCTCCACTCAATATTCGGAGTAAGCTGAAACGTGACCCGGACAGCTTCGTCCATCTCAGCCGAATC
Organism: Apium graveolens; assembly: GCF_009905375.1. Classification (NCBI taxonomy): domain Eukaryota; kingdom Viridiplantae; phylum Streptophyta; class Magnoliopsida; order Apiales; family Apiaceae; genus Apium; species Apium graveolens. Next base: position 94,361,898 of record NC_133649.1, read on the forward strand.
AGCCTCATCGAATAGATCCTTCAATTGATAATGGTCCCGACTGATAGGGAACTCGGAAAAAGCCCTTTCAAGCGCCTCCTAGTTATAGACCCCGGGGTGGCCATCTCTCTGCCTCTCGAACCTGACCCTTCCATAAAAAATGCTATTTTAGATATCTGGAGACTTAAGGACGGAATGGTACTTAAAATTAGTCCAGTATCCCTCAGGAGTAAAGGGGACAGAGTTCTCCGAAAGCCTCTTGTACCGGAACTTAGTGATAATCTCGGTGGATGCAGAGGCCTTTTTACCCATCTCAACCCGGGTCTGGGTTCTCTCAGATGATTCTGGACTACTCTCCTCGATTGAACAACCCGAGTAACAATTGAAAGCTCTTCTAGGAAGCCTCTTGATCCGGACCATATACCTATTACAATCAAGGCGAGTTAGTCTGGAATCCTATAATTTTTAAGTTTTTTGCTAAGTGGTCCGGATCAAGGACGTTATGTTAATTTTACCATAACCTAATGATCCGGACCACTAATGCAAGTCCAACCCCGAAAAACATCAACGATTTGGATCATCTATACTATGAAAACAAAAGCAATCCCTTGAACATATTCACAGTTCCAGATTCAAACGCAACCTAGGTAACAGAGAATAATCATGAACCCGGATCTGGAACCATGACCCAGATTCGGATCTAAACAACCAATACCAAACTTACACATCCTAATGCATACAACTCTAGCCAAGTAAACTATTCTAGATCCGGGTTATGCACCCCCTACCCGGATCAAAATAAAACCTTCTCCCACAAACAAACAGTTTGAGAATTAAAAAGCAAAACACACAGATTTCACATATACTTACATACATTTTCCCCAAGAACATCAAGAGCAACCCCGAAAACCTAAAAAAATGAACCCAAAAGCCAGATTTTCGAAAACACCCACAAACCAACATATCTAAACATTGGGACAAAAATAAACTACTACACACGAACATCCAACCAAAAACAACAAACATAAACTTTGTTCAACATCAAAATTCGCGGATAAAGGAACGAAATTCGAAGCATGCATGAACTTGAAGAAAAAATGTGATAAATCGAAAAGAAAAAACACAAGGAAACTTACAAGTTGCAGACGAACGGAGCAACGGCGGAATAACGGTGGAAAAAATAAACCAAGAACACAAACTTCCGAAGAAAAGCGAGAGAGAAGAAAATAAAAATAAGCGACTGTTAGTTTCTTTTAGTGAAGAATAAAAGAAAAAAGAAAGGGGGTGCAACCTTTTATAGGCGTGGTGAAGTAAAAAACCCCTGCCATGTGGCGGGGGTGATTGGTCCGGGCAACAATTATAAGAAAAAGAAAAATCAAATATATATATATATATACATTTATATATATATACATATAAAGAACATTAAATCACGTAATGATTATGGGGCGAGTTTCAAGGAATTAACTGCCCATAATTCAAAATCGTGGGAGGGAAAAAAGCTGAAAAATGTTACAAATTTCATAATTTATGCAGAACCTACAGCCTCCTACCCGGATTATAGACACCTACCCAGATGCAAGTGAATCCGGATCTAGGGGCAACAAATAAGCAGAATTTTTTCCTAAACCAACCAATCCCCGTACCTGAATCCGGATTGGTCTCTTCAATACCAGACTCGGATTGGGGGAAAAATGAAGCAGAAATTTTTACAAGGAAACCAATTTCATCTACCGGAATCTGGATTGGTCTTTTCAATACCAGACTCGGATTGGGGGGCAAAAAAGAAGTAGAAATTTGTACAAGGCAACCAATTTCTTCTACATGGATCCAGATTAGTCTCTTCAACACCAGAACCGGATTGAGGGCAAAAAAGAAGCAGAAATTTTTACAAGACAACCAATTTCATCTACCAGAATCCAGATTGGTCTTTTCAACACCAGACCCGGATTGGGGCAAGAAAGAAGCATAATTTCTTCTAAGGCAACAATTTCATCTACTTGAATCCAGATTGGTCTCTTCAACCCCAGACACGGATTGAGGGGCAACAAAGAAGCAGAATTTCTTCTAAGGAAACCAATTTTATCTACCTAAATATGGATTGGTCTCTTCAACACCAGACCCAGATTGGGGGCAAGAAAGAAGCAGAATTTTTCCCTAAGTCAACAGCTACGTGACATTACTCTACTCCCTCATCCAGAAAATCTGCATAAGGGAGTGGAGGAAAATGATAGGGTATAAGCAACCTGTCTATAGCCCAACCTAGATCTAGGGTGAAGCAGGTTCAACTGATGGACCAAGACCCCCCTCACCCAGTGTAATCAAGTGGAGAGACCCAGGCTCAGGGTCAACCCGAGACCTGGATCATCTCTCAGCCAAGAACCAACCCACGACCTGGATCACCTACCAACCAGGATCCAACCCAGAACCAGGATCACCAACTAACATATCATACAAACACAGGGAGTGTCAGAGTACCATTGGGATAACCTGAAGGTGGTCCTTCCCTAGACACGTGTATACAATCTACCCAAGCCAGGCGTCCTCCGCCTCCAATAACGAACGACCCTGATCTAGAAGTACCAACCCCTAAACCCTACCTTTGGGATATAAATACCCCAAAGATGAAGGGTTTAGGGGTTAGACACATTTTTAGCATACACATTCCCATATACACAACAATATATACACACAACCACCCTTGTCCTCTCTATCTTCATCTTCCCCAATCAGACTCTTATTCTTACACCAGAGGCGCCGCGGGGCTCAAACCCCCATCCGGTGTTGTTTTGCAGATACACAACAGCAGCAACACCTCATTCAAACCCATAAGGTCCAGGCATGACGTCGGAAGAAGCCGTCCCGCTCACTGGAGTTATCATGTAGACTATAATAAGTGCCCTTATGGATTATAACACGGTTGGGTCCCAAGTGAGATCTCCTCTTTTTTAATTGGACTCTCTGTCATTTTCTTTTTAATTAATTTTTTATTTGCCTTATAGAAAGGGTTTTTAAGGAAACTCTTAGGCCTTGCAATCAAGTTCCATCGATAGGATTTTTCATAAAAATAAATATTCCTTCATTATGAAGTGACGAAGAAAAAATATAAAAGAACCACTTATGATGATATAGAAAAAATAATACGACTCTTGATCTAAATATGGAAATATTAAAAACAAGTACCAGAGGAATTTATGTTGTCTTGTAATTTTTTTTAAAAAATTATTGTTGAATATGGTGTAATTATATCTTCTAAAAAAAATTAATACTCCATCTTTTACGATTTAAGACATTGAACTTACATTTTGTCTAGTGTGTGCCTATTGGGCACACTAAGTCCTTGAACTTATATAAGAAATTTTATAACCGATGAGACTAATCAGACGAAGAAAGAAAAGTAATTATCATCCACCCGATCTGTCTTGTACCTCGTTTTCCAAATTATCCACAATATTTTCAGTATTGCCCACGATATTTTTCATCACAAAAACTAAGAGTAAAATTATATTTTTAATAGAAATTAAAAGTTATACATGATAAACTTATTTATCTATATTATGTTTAATTAGCATAACAACATAGGTAGGATACATATTTTGTTGGAACCATGTATTAATTTACGATTAGTATCGCTTGGAACATTTTTTAATTTTTTGTTGGTCTTTCTTAATTATTAACAATGTGTTAATTTAGTATTAGTATCACTTCGAACATTCCCTTAATTTTTCCTGGTCTTTCTTAATTCTTAACATGTGTTGCGATAATTTATTTAATTCAACTCTATGCATAATTTGATTATACAAATGTAAATATTCCGTAAATTAGAAGGTAATGCTCGTTAAATATGTTCAATATCTTAAAACACATTTCGAATGATCCTAAATTGTAGTCAAATGTAGATAAATTTTATCACATACGTTAACTACATTGTAATTTGGTATTGCTGCAAATATCTATTATCTATATTATATTATAGGGAAAATATAGGGAAAATAAATTTTTTCGTCACCTAACTTGTTGTGTGTTTAGAAACTTATCACTCAACTATAATTTTTTTTTTTGTTTTACTCACTAGTGTTTGGTTTGGATTTTTTTTAATCATTAACGTTAGGTTCGGATTTGATTATTAGTATTTTGTCAAGTTTTAATAATATTATTATAATATAGTAATAACTAGTATAAAAAGTGTCATATTTGTCTTATAAGAAAGCTTATATGTGTCTGAGTTTGCTAAATGCATATGGAGGGGTCGTATAATATCTGAATTATATACGTATGTTATAAGAAGGACGCATATTATTTTAAATATCTGATCAGAACATATGTATATACATTGTATACAAACGCATAAAAACAGTTCACATATGTCTGTTACTTTTTAGGTGGGGTATTAAGCTCAAAACCAAAATATTAGGAAGAGACATTCCAATCCGTACTAAAATTAGTGGGAAATAAAAAAATAAAAAATTCAATACAATCAAATTAGAAAACTGATCATAAAGTATTAAAAATATTACAAAAATTACATATCAATATTTTACCAAACAACACTTTCAAAACCCCATGAAATCACTTATCACAACTCCTTCATGCAACTCTTATCGACCCAAAATCAAAACTATAAACCTATCCATTCGAATAGAATCATGAAAGAAGTATATATATAAACACAAAAATTAAATAATGTTGTAATAATTTGAATTTGGTATTAAATCAAACAACTCTCACAAAATATTTTTTTCTTACAAATACAGTTTTATAACTTATTTTTAAGATTTTCTTTTTGTATATAAAAATTTAAACGTTAAATTATTATTCAGAAGAAAAAAATAAAATAATTTATGAATCTACATCTTTTAGGAGCCTTAAAATGCGTTTCAAACTCCCATCACCCAAGGTAAACATCTTGGGGGACATATGGTGTACTATATATAAAGATATAGAATTATATTAAATTATTAAAATATTATAGACTACCACTGTATTTTAATAATGCTACAAAAAATTGACATAATGTTAATAATTAAATCCGAACATAACGTTAGTGACTAAAAAAATATGAATCTAACATTAGTGAGTAAAAGAAAAAAAATTATAGTTGAATGGTAAGTTCCTAAACACGATAAGTTGGGTGACGAAAAAATCCATTTTCTCTATATTATATTAGAGCATCTCCAACCATGAAGAACCCTAAGCTAAAAAATGAGTTGGCATACTAAATACAAAAAAGTATAGCCAATCTCTTCAAAAAGTCACACTCCAACCATACCCAACCCTTGTCTATAATTATAGCCAACCTCCTATGAGTGACTATATTTATCGATTCATTATAGGTCTGTAACAAATCTCTAGTAAGATTACACATTAGTTATTATCATATTAAAGTGATATATTGTATTTATAACAATCCAAAATATAAATAACATACTATTTTTAAATTATAGTCAACCAACATATCCAATATCATCGAAGTAAAATGTCTTACAGGTTTACCAAATTTTACATAATATCTTACAGGTCCAACTTAGCCCACCATTATAACCAACTCCATTGGAGATACTCTTATAATAGAGGAAACATTAAAAGTTTGGTGATCGGTCGGTCGGTACTTGTTAAAATTACTTAATTACCCTTATTTAATTAATTTATTATTTTGACATAATTATCTTATATATAATAATATTATAGATTTCGTTAAACGTTATAAAACCATGAAATAAACCCAGACACATTAGGACAGAGTAGGATAGCCATCCGTGTTAGCTAATATTAACATCTTGCATCATGCAAAGTTATCTTCTTGCATCCTGATTTGCTTCCATAAACTTTTACATTAAAAAATTATTACTTCTATCTTATTGATATTTTTTATATTATCAATATCTATTATTTATTACTATTATATAAATGAAAAAATATTAAAAGTTTTAATACGTTACCTATTTTTTTGTACACGCTTAATTTACATAATTACCCTTAATTATGAAATCCCATAAGTTAATTAATTTTTATATTAATTTATTGAAGTCTAGCATTAAAGATGATGCATATTAAATCGGGTATACAATTCATACTCTCCCTTCTAACATCAATTTATTCTCTACCCTATCTTAATTTGAGTTAGGCATCATATGAGGGCAATTCCAAATTTCAGTAAGCAGAAGGATTGGAATAAAATAAAATTATTATAAGCAACACTAGAAAAGTAATTGGATCATTTTATGTCTCAATTGCACTATTCTCGAAAAACAAAAACAAAAATTATAGTAAAAAACTCATCTCAACCTCGTTATTCTTTGCTGATTCTACTTTCTAGAAGTCTTTCTGTCACACTCTTATTCAAGTTAACGGGCGCATCCACGATATTTAATTCTCTTTTTTTCTCCCAATTGACCACTTTTTTAATCAAAATCAACATGGTCCAAATGCTTTGCAATCCCATGTATACGTAGAGCCTTTAAAATCCACATTATCTATATTATGATATGATAGACGAAATATTAAAAATTTGGTAGTCAAATTTAAATTAGTTATGGTGTGTATTCAATTGAGATTTTGAAGGACTGATAATAATTAATTGAATTTTAAAAGATTTTCGTTGAATTTTAATTATTCTCGAATTTTGATGGAATTAATAAAAAAATCTTGCAGATCCTTGATAATTTATAATTTATAATGATAAAAATAACCGTGCATCGCACCGATTTTAGGCTAGTTATTATATACAAGACAAAATATTAAAAAATTTGGTACGGTACATGTTTTTTGGTAGACGTTGAATTTACCTAATTACCCTTATCTATTATATTCCAATTCTAATAAATAATAAAAATAATAGACTTAATATATGTCTGCATATCAATCCGAGAAACTACATAATATTAGGTACTCTAAGTTACTGAATGTACGAGTAATCTTTGTAAAGAATATAAAGACTTATTTGACAGCATTAATATATAATATAAAAAAATCTAAATATTTAAAGCCAATATTGTTGATCAAATTTTATTAAACCACTTAATTAAGTTGTACTCCCTTTTTGGTGTTTGTATACGAGTCTTCTGGCTCTCATATAACCAAACATGTTCCTGTATAAATTATATTAATATTAAAAGTACTTATTTTTTGGTACTTACATGAAACTATATTAATGTTTCATATAATCAAACATTAAAAATTTGGTCATCGATATTTATTTTTTAATACATGTCGATTTTACATAATTACCCTTACTTATAGATTACATTAATATTATTTTATTAAAATCAATTACCAATTTCTAATTAAGTCTATAATTTCAATTGTATGACCCCTCGGATAAAGTTTAACTCAAAACTTTGTTTACCCCCTTCTCAGTATTGACACCCCCGTTAAGTTATTTTGTAAATTGAAGTTTGCATATTTATTATAATTAATTATTATAATTATTAATAATCAATCAATTATTCTTTTTAACTAAACTAAAATACACTCTATTTAATTCAAATAATGATATTTAAAAAAAAATTCAATTCTTGTTAATTAAAAAATCAAATACATGTAAAGGTTAGACGACCGGTCTTTCGAATTCTAATTGATATTAAAGTGAAATTCATGACACATTTAAATTCCAATTCATATCCAGTTTTATATTATTCTAATAAGTATTAAAGTCAACCTCTCCTTTCAATTTAAATTTTAATTTATATTGAGATCAACTTTCTCTATCAATTTAAATTCTAATTAACATTGAACTCTATATTATTCTAATCGATATTAAAGTCAACCACTTATACCAATTTATATTCTAATTCATAATGAGGTCTATATTATTCACATTAATATTGAAATCAACTTATTCTACTAATTTAATTTTTATACAATTAAATTCTAAAATGATCTTTAATATATCAACCAATTTAATTATTATTTACTCTAAAACAATTTACACTTTTCATCCGAGTTAAAACAAAATTAAATTTTTTATCCAAGCTAAAATAAAAAGTAAAAAAAAACTAGATTTAATTAGATGGAATTTGGTTGGTATAGTGTGTCTCGAGTTGAAATAAAATAATAAATATTATTGATCCGGCTAATAAAATTATAATATTAAATTGGGCTAAAATAAAATAAATAGACTATTCATTCAGACTAAAAACACATTATACAATTGATCCTATTGATCTGGGTTAAAAAAATATTAGGTAATGAATACAACACAGGGGGTTGAATGTGTTTTAGATATTTTTAAGGCTTTTTGAATGTTTATTACTTGGTTAACAAAGTAGATTAGAAATGCAGTAATATTATGTTAATTGAAATAAAATAGTGCACACAATATTTTAAAACTCATTTAATTTTGTATTAAAATTAAGCTAGTGTCTTGTTACAAATCATGGGTTCTTTGTAAGTAAAGAACTCAGGCTTCTTCCTTGATAGAGTTACAAGAAAAACTAGATCTGTTTGATACTATTTAAAATCAAAGGACCAGTGTTTACTTTATAGATTAGCAAACACGGGTTTACACAGCATGCAATAGAATGTACTAAACCCCACTTTTCTGGCTTAGTGTATCTTTGCAAATTCTGTGGATCTGTGACTTTCCTTTGTCAGTTAAACTTGGCCTTTGATCTTGCACTCTTCAAGCTGCTTTTGTAGACTTTTCAATCTAACTGATTAGATCGTTTGTTAGTTGATAATCTTGAATATTTAATTTGTCTGCATTCTGTACTTGAGGTGCATATCGAGATCTCCAGTTTGTTTTATAGAGAACTGACATCTCGATAAGTATAATGACTTATCGAGATCTCTTAGTTCTATATAAGTGTCTTTGACTTGTCGAGGTCTCTGAGTTCTCTATAAGTGAACTTGGCTTGTCGAGGTCTCCAAATTTCTGCATGTAGAAATGACTTGTCGATATCTCTGAGATCTCTATAGGCATTTTGACTTGTCGATTTCTCTGAGATCTCTAATGAGAAATTGACTTTATCGATATCTCCAATCTTCATATCTTCATTTTGAATTGTCGATATCTCTGAGTTCTCTAATGCAGAAATGACTTGTCGATATCTCAGATATCTCTATATACATTTTGACTTGTCGATATCTCTGATATCTCTAATGATAATTTGACTTGTCGATATCTTCAATTTTCATGTCTTCATTTGGCTTGTCGATATCTCTGAGACTTCTCTATAAGCTGTTTTGGACTTCTCGATAAGTCATTATAGAGTTCTCGAATGACTTCTCTATATGAATTGATCCGTGACTTGTAGATATCTTGACTTAGAATATTTTTCCTAAAATAGATTTATTCAACTTCAAGCTTCTTCACAATTTCTCTGAGGCGTGATCTTCTTGATCTTCTTTCAGAGTTTATTCTTAGGCTTGAGACCGTTTACTAGAAAAATACTCCAGTCTAACCTTTGACATTTTTACAGACTCAAGTAATACAATACAAAATACAAATTTATATGTCAATTTGACTTAGTCTTGTTATAGTACAGGCATGTCTTGCACAACAATCTCCCCCAATTTTTGAAAAGATTGCTTATCACAAATTCATGCCTGGTAACAAGACTAACCCCAAGTTACAATGAACAATAAAATATTACATAAAAAATTGACAAGAATTACAACTTTTATACATTAATTGATTACATGAGTTTGATAAGTACATTCATCACACAAATTTCTCATAGCCTGTTTCTTGTCTAATGAGGTCCTTTAAGTCTACAAGTACTTGCAGTTCCTCTATGATTTGAGTCCCTTTTAGAGCTTCCACAAGCTTGATCCACTCATCTAATGAATAACCATTCAAGTAACCAACTCTAAATTTTGAGAATCTGCCAACTTTAATGTTTAGAAAGTGTCCATCCATAGATATTCTGCTCATCCCCTTTGCTTTAAGTTCCTCAGATCTTTGCTCAAATATTTCTATCTCTTCAGCATATTTTCTTTCCCTTTCCTCTCTTTCAACCTTTTCTTTTGCTCTTATTTCTTTCCTCACTATCAACCATGCAGCCAATACAGACCTCCATGCCATTGTGCTAGTATCCTTATCCTTCAGTAAGCTAATCACCCTCTTAATTTCTGTGGTTGAAAATATATCCATTAAATTTCTGCCAAGTAAAGTGTATGATCCATCTTGATAATAGATTCTTACTTCCCTTAATGATACAACCCAAACTTTGACCATTTCTTCAGCTAATTGTTGAAAGTAGTCATCATCTGTAATGCACCAGTTTAGAGGTAGAAAATCATTTTGATTAAAACAGTTCCAAATAGTCATTTTAGTAACTTGCAGTTTCTTTGGCTTTCTTCCAACAGACTTATAATGGGTTTTGATTGGTGGCTTAAAAGAAGGTAGGTTTGAGATTTTCTTTAGTTTGGCTGGAAGTGATTGGTATTTTCAGTATGGTGTTTGCAGTGTTTCTGTACAAGAACTTAGGCTTAGAGGTTAGAGGTTAGAGGTGGTAAAGTTTTTGAGTTTGTTGGCTTAGGGGTTTGAGTTTGTTTGATTTGGATTGGTAGGGTATTTTTCTTGGCTCTTGAACTATCCCCCCTCTTCTTTCTTCTTCTCTCATCACCTTTCTTCTCATCATTTCCCTTTTTCTTAGCATCTCTTTTCTTGTCATCTTCTTTGCTGCCAGTTGCCTTAGAGGATTGACTTGTATTTGAGCTAGAAGGTTTTTGATCATCTTTCTTCTACTCATCATCATCCAAGTCATCCTTATTGAATTGTGTTTTGGGCAACTTGGCTTCAGGATCTCTCAAATATCTCCCCAAAATCCTTATCATCTCTATATCTTCATCAGTATTGATCTTTTTGGTCTTCAATCTAGTTTCCAAGTCATTATAAGATTTTTGTGTGCCATGACACAATGTCTGCGAACAAGAAAGTTCTTGAGTTCCTTGGTGGTTGGACATATGTATGCCACTCCCTTGCTTGGCTGGAGATATCTTCTGGAAAAGCAGCTTCTTGAGCTTTTTGTAATTCCTTAAGCAAGAGAGTGTCTTCACTGATTACTCTGTTGACTTTTTCAATGAAGATATCCAATTCAGATGCCCTTCTTGATGTAAGAAAATTAAGGGACACTTGCATGAATCTGTCTATACCTGAGTCATTGATGTTTATCACAACTCTCTTTTCCTGAAAATTACCCTTGGTTACCAAAATCACCTTTATGAAGTTTATGGTCTTGTTCAAAGCCCTCTTGTAGGTGATGAAGTTGTTGTTGAAAAAAGCCCTGAGAGCCTTTATCAAATCTTCAAATTCCTTGCTCAGACTAGGTCCCTCAGCTGCTTTTATAAGCCTCTCCATTCCAACATAAACTTCTTGAGATTTGCCTTTATCAGCAGCTTGAATAGATATAGATGTTTGGGATGATCTTAGTAGCCTAGCCTCAATCTCCCCCTTACGCTTGTTAGAAGGCAAGATAAGAGGTGTAGGGATTTCAGGTCTCACAGCTTCTGGAAGTGCATGTAGTGGAATGTTGAGTGCACCCATGATGGCTCCCAAAGAAACAGAATTCTACATTTGTATATGATAGTGAGAGTCTACCAAGGTTTGAATATCATCCTGTTGACTTTGAACCATGGTTGTGAGTTGTCATACTTGAGTTGTTAGAGACTCATTGGTTGACTGTAAGGTAGAGACTTGAGATTGAAGAGCCTGGATTTGCAAGTTAGTTGAGGTTGATATAGGTTGTTGAGAGCCTGAAGATATTAAAATAGCAAATGTGGCTTGCACAGCTTCCTTGATTCCTTCCATAGAAAGAGCAGATGGCTCATATCTGCTTTGATGAAGTTGATTCAGCTTGAGTCTGGTGTCATTTGAATTTGTAATGTGTTGTTTAACCACCTCATGCAGAGAAACAAATTATTGCCTTAGATTTTTGATGTTTGTATTTACTACAGTTAGATTAAATCTTGCCATCTGTTCTGCAAAGGTTTTGAATTTGGATTTGATCTCAACTTGTGAAGGGATAATTTCATCCATCTTCTCCATTACTAACTTTCTGATTTTGTCTTGATGATCAGTCAAAGTCACTTGTAGTGCTTTACCAAAGAGGTAAAAATCCTTGATTTGAGCCGTGTAGACTTCATTGACTGCATCATAGACTTCCTGTGGAGTAAGGATCTTGGCATTACTCCCTAAGATGGTGACATATTCCTCTCTGAACATTTCCAAGACCTCATCCATCTCTAAGGTGTAGTTATTAGAAAGCCAAGCATCCACATTGTCATCTTGCTCAGCTTCATTCACTATCTTCTGTTTTTGCTTTTCAACATCTTAATTATAGGTAAGCAAAATTGTATGATAGTATTGATTTGACATATCTGTAGTGAGCAGATATTGTGTAATATTTGTGAGGCCTGCGATTTGATCAATCAGAAGATCATCCACCGTGTTTGGTTGAGATTGAGCATTTTATAACCATTTTTGGATTAGGCTGAGAGGATTGTTGTGTGGGGTTGGATATTGAAGGAATATTGGTATTATTTGAGGTGAAGGGTTAAGATTCTAGAACATCATCTGTGATAGAAGTCACAGTTTGACTCACAGGTTGAACTGTGGTTATGACAGTTTGTTGTTCTCTACTTGTGGTGGGAACCTCCATTAGAATTGGAGGGGAGTTGACTAGGTTACTGTCATATACTCTAGCGTCAAACCCTTATACTTCTTTCAAAGTATTGTCACTTGAATGTGATGTACTTGCCTCCCCCATAGCAGGATCATTGGAAAATGAACTCCTAGCTTCAATTGTGAGAGCAATTCCAACTAGGGTTTTGAGGGAAGTTGTTCCTTCAAGAGGAACCTCCAATTGAATTGGAGAGGATTCAGATAGCTCTCCCTCAAGAGTACTACCCTCAAACCTTTCAACCTGTGAGGGTTGATTTGCACATGAAGGTGCATTTGTAACTACCACAGGGTACTTCAGTAAAAACTGATGAAACCCCTGTGTTTATGTTGATGTAATCAAGGTCTATCCAAGAATATAGCCTCTGACCAACTAAATTTGGTTCCTGGGTGGTGATCACAGTTTCTTGAACCATGTCACATGATGTTGAAAACACTTGAGAATTAGATTCAAGTGTTTAGTTAAATGAAGAAAAAAATTTAGAAATTAGATTTTGAATTTTAGAGTTGAGTGTTGGCAGTTCCCCCTGAATAGATGAGGGAGCTTCAAGAGATGTGCTTTTTTTGTGTGTGCTATCCTTATTTCTCCTTTCATACACTTGAATATGTTTAAGTATTGTGCAGACTCTTTACATGGTGTATTTGGGTGAATGCTTTGTTCAATAGAGATACCCTGTTGGGAGGAGGCCTATAGAGTCTGTTTAATTCCCTGATTTACAACTGCATCATGTTGGGAGGGTGTAGAGGTGGCTTGAGTGGTCAACTCAGTTTATTTTTCCTTCTTTGGTTTTCTGACCAGGTGAGACTCAGGTTCTGTATTATCCTCACCACTCTCAGTAACTAGTGTCTGCTTCCTCTTCTTTTTACTCACTTCAGCCTTTTGAGAGGATGAAGCTGGTTGGTTTCCTAGCTTCTAGTGGTACAGAAGGAAGGGTCTCAGCTTGGGAAGGCCCCTGTTGGTGTTCCTGTGTTTGTACTTCCACAAGTACAAGGAGCCATTATTGTACTAGATTCAATATTAGACCTAATGTCAGACATAGGGTAAGGGTAAGTCCTAAATCTCTCTATCATAAATGGAGTGATTTTAAAACTTACAGGTACCTTGTTTTTAGTAGTAAGTGATCCAAACAAAACTTTGAACACTTACTTACAATTACCTATTTTAGTTCTATCTATACCATTGAGCATATGAATGTCATGCACTTAATGATTTAAAGCAAACATTATAAATCTAGGAAGAAAAATTTCTTTACCTCTTGCTGTCAAAGGCATTATGAGTCTGGTGCTTAGTTCCTCCATGATGAGATGACCTACATTGAGGTGTCTATTGTGGACCATTGAGAACACCAGATTCTGGACAATATCTGAGATGTTGTCATACCATGTCTTTCTGCAAGTGAAGGCCCTCACAATAGAGTCAACCAAGAAAGACCATTCCCTTCTGAGAAACTTCTTGTTCATGCAAGCCAGGTTGATTCTTTCACTATAGTTAATGAAGTCCATGAACTCAGCTAGCTCATCCTATGTTGGAACCTCCACCAAATTTTTAGTTGGGATGCCCAAAGCTACAATGATATCATCTTCAGAAAATTCCACTTGCTGGCCTCTAATGGAGCAGTTAACCTCAATAGATACGGCCTGGTTTTCATGCACCACAGTCCTTACCACAACTGTGTTCCAAAAATCCCCTAGAACATCCAAGTACAGAACTGGATTTGTTGTTAGGGCACCTGCAAAATAAGTTTCAGAAAGAAACTTCACAAAGATCTTGAAACTGTCAGGAGCTTGATTAGCATTAGTAAAAGCCAGATAATTGGTGCCCTCCTTGGGGGTGAAAGGTGTAACTGTGTTTGATGCCATTTGAATAGTTTGAATTTGAGTGGGTAAGAAAAATTAGAGAGAAAGAGCTTGAAATAAGAGAAAACTGGTTTGGATTTGAAAAAATTAGGTCACTTAGAGATCTCGAAGGCGTAAAGAGGTGTATGTCGAGATGTCTGGATATTTATAATAAAAGATAAATGACTTATCGAGAACTAAAAATAGACGTTTGGGATTTGCTTATCGAGAAGTCATATTGAGAGAATATATACATATCGATATGTCATTTTCCCTGAGTCTTATCGAGAACTAGAAAATGACTTGTCGAGATGTCAAATAAATACCCAGTTTGTCCTGAAAGGACTGGATTATTTCCAATTTTTATTTGAATAAATCAAAATAAAATCAGAATAAATTTTAATAAAAGTATTTTACCAAAATAATTTATTAAATTAAATTATCTCAGTTCTGATTTATTGATAAGTCTAAAATTTATACTTGTAGAGAACTCCGTGTATCATCACTTATCGAGATCTCTACAATGACTTATCGAGAAATCATAATAAAGCGTGTCGAGAAGTTCTTCGAGAAGTCAGCAAAATGACTTATCGAGAACTCACTCGAGAAGTCTCAAAATGATTTGTCGAGAAGTCAATTAGACTTATCGAGAACTCGGTTCTCCATATACTTTTGATCTCTTTGATTCTGCCTTGTGCTAATTTCATATATTAAAAATGCAAATCAACATTTAGACAACTTTCTTAGAATTGAAAAATTCCAAGCTAAATTTTGAATTTTGAAAAATAAATATATAGAGATTTCTGAAATATTTATAACTCATATTTCAGTTAATTTCGAACTAAATCAAATTAATTTTGATTTATTAGAAATCAGTCTGCTACAAAACACTAGCTGAGTTCTTGCCTTTAGGATGAAGAATTTAACATTCCAATTTCACCTACAAGTCTAGTGAAAGTTGCTTCATCTAAAGGTTTAGTAAAAATGTCAGCTAGCTGTTATTCTGTTGGAACAAAAATAAGCTCTATGGTACCATTTGCAATATGTTCTCTAATAAAATGGTACCTTACACCAATATGCTTTGTTCTAGAATGATTAACTGGATTAGCCACAATAGATATAGCACTAGTACTGTCACACATAATTGGCATTTTGTGTAACAATAGGCCATAATCATTAGTTGATTTCTAATCAAAAGCACTTGAGCTCAACAACTTCCAGCAGCTATGTATTCAGCCTCAGTTGTGTAAGTTGACACAGATTATTATTTCTTGCTATACCAGGATACAAGTCTTTGTCCAAGAAACTGACAGCTTCCATTAGTACTCTTTCTATCAACCCTGCATCCAGCAAAATCTACATCAAATGTGATTCCTTGGATTGGCTTGAAATCTTGCACACAGACATGTTTCAAACATAATGTATGTTCTACTAGCAGTTAAATACAGCAAAGATCCAATCATTCCTCTATAACCTGAAATGTCTATACTTTTTCCTTTCTTATCTTCATCCAACTTAGTAGCTGTAGACATAGGTGTAGATGCAGGAGAACAATCAATTATGCCAAACTTCTTCAATAAATCCTTGTGTTTTATTCCCAAACAGTCTAACAAAGAACTAAAGAAGGGGGGTTGAATGTAATTCTGGCTACTTTTTGAAATTTAAGAACTGTTCTTCTTTGAATAGATAACTGTGTTTGATTTAGCTAAAGTGCGAAATGAAAGTATTGAAGAAATCAAACACAAAGTAATCAAATAAAAGTATTTAAAAACTTTTTGGTGGATTGAACCTTTCCACCAGAGATATATATAAATTTAAGAACTCTGTGATGCAAGATTTGTACACAGCTGCTTACAAGTTGAACTTACAAAGAACAGAGAAATTCTTTACAGATATAGCTTTATCTATTTATCTGGTAAGTGCTTTCTAACTTATCATTTTGTTCTACTTGCTACACTTGGTTTATATATCACCAAGTTACATGATAAAAATATAAACAAATAAGACAAAATATTTCTAGTCTAATTTCATGCTTCTTAAATTCTCTATCCAGCATCTTTGAATATCTTCAGTATAACATGGAAATGGAAATACTTCTTTGTTCTCTAAAACCTGTAAATAGGCTGCCATATTCCATTTGCATACAATCAACGCATGTGACTGTCAAGTCACTATCAACTACTTTTGAATATGATCATCCGTTGAAACTTTGTGGGATCATCCGTTGAGACTTTGTTGGATCATCTATTTAGAGTCTGGTTGAACATCCGTTGAAGCTCTAGTTGATCATCCGCTGAAATCTTGTGAGACATCCGTTGAGAGCATCTTTATAACAGTTAACTCTATTTCACTTATACAAGATTACAAGGCATAATATTTACAGTTAGCTAACCTATCTTGCATATTAATCTAGTAGTCAACATGGCTTAGAATATTCTACAACATTTCTCTAAGGCATTACAATATGCAGAAATGTGCTAATAATCTTATTAATACATAAGCCACCCTTTCAACGGATGTTAAAGAGATCATCCGTTGAAAGCTACAAATTCACTAAATTAAATCTACTAAGGTGTTTTGTTTAACTTATCATCAAGTACACAACATATTTCTAACAATCTCCCCCAATTTATGTCTACTGGAATTGTAGGCATAAATTTAGAGAAACTTGATGATAACAAAACACCCTATGAATACAGACCGATTTCTAGTAGATAAAATTAATGAGTGCTGCAATTTATTGAAAATTATATAGAGGAAGGTTTACAGAGAATCTCACAAGCCATTTTCAAGGTGCTCCTATAGACTGAGCAAATTTAGCTTATTTCCTTGACTGTCTGAACTTCTTTCCCAATTTCTCATTGTTTTCTTCAATTTGATGTTGAAGTTTCCTGTACAATTCAGATTTATCTTCATTTGTATGATCTAGCATTTCTTGCATCTCCATGAGAGTTTCATTGCTTACAATTTTTAGCTGGTCTTCTAATCAGAAGAATCTTCTGGTGCATTTCTCATCCTTGAACTCCATCAACCAGTAAGGCCTCAAATGTACTCTATTTCCTATGTATGGAATTGTTAGGACTCTTGGGAGTGTATTTGGTCCTCTCCAGCTATTTCTTATCTCCTAAATTTTATTCAGTACCATTTCTTGGCAACAATGTTAAACCCAAAGTTCTTCTTTATTGAGTAAAAAAATTTCACTAGAGCGGAATAGCCTTCATTGAGAATTCTGTGAAGAGGCTAAGTTAGCCCTTTTCCACCCTTATACCTGAAGACCAATCTTTCTGGAAGATGCTTGTAGGCATCAATAGCTCTTACTTCTTCCAGCTCATCCAGATAGAGATTTATATCTGAAAATTCTTTGATGTCATAAATGAAGAGTTGATCTCCCTTGTTGACAGTTGGTTTGGGTTTGGCTAATGCTTTGGATTGAAGTCTGATAGGCTTGACCTTTTTTATTGCTCTTTTTTTGTTTTATATTTGTATCTTGGTTTATTTGTCTACTTTGGATCTTCTTGCTTTTCTTCATTAATTGACTCAACTATCTCAGTAGGCAATTTAGATTCTGTGGTTGCAGGCTTCTTAGCTTAGTTCTTGGAATCTAAAGCAGCTTACTTTTGTTGTTGTTTGAGCCTCACCTTTTCCTCTTTCTTAGCTTCCGCAAACTGTGGATGTCCAGCCACCACACAGATCAATTTTCCATTCTTGTAGATTTTAGCAATTCTTTTCTTCAAGACTGAATCTCTTGGATCTTTGAAGAAAGCAATAGACCTACCAAGCAGCTTCTTTTCATCAAGTTTGGAGGTTTCATAAACTAGGTCCAATGGATTTTTGTCTGAATTTTTTGGATAGTTTCTTTTTGGCTGAAAAATCACAGTGGCCTTTGGAGATTTTATTGCTGAGGGTTGACCCCTTTCCATGTTCCCTAAGCTCATGTCATTGGATTAAATTGCTCTCAATTGAGAGAAATGAGAGAAGGCTTTGTCTTGCTTCTCAATTGAACCAAATTTTTTCTTAATTTTCTCATCAAGCTTCTTCCATTTTTCTTTCAACTCCAATTCAGCTTGTTGCTATCTTGATCAAGTCAATGTTGTCAAGGACTGGTGGCTTAGATAAAGTAATTGCTGGAATAATTACTTTACTGACTTGTATGTTGTGCACTTTCTCCCCCTCACTAACTGACTTCCCCTGATTAACTGGAATGATAGAATCTTTATCCCCCTTTTTGTTAGCATCAAGTTGAGCAGAGTTTGAAATTTGTGCAGCCACCAATTTTTGAAGAAGCAGTGTTTGTTGAGCTTGATGGAGTTAAATTTTGGTGATAGAAGTTTCTAGGACCTTCAGTCTCGTGTCCAAAGAATCAACCTTGATACTGAGATCAAAATCTTTCCTGAGTTGCATGTTTACATCTCTCATTGTAGTGTCAGGAAGAAGATATTCCAATCTTTCATTGATGTCCTTCTTGACTTGTCCAATTTCTGTCTTGATTTCAGAAACATCTTGATTTTGCTTGAGAAATTGGATTTTGTGCAAGTGAAGAAACTCAAGGTGTGTTTGAAGAAGACTCTTGGTATTGGCATCTGTAGTAGCTTAAAGAGCTATCCGAGTTTGGTGGACTGTGTGAAATAGAGTTGATTTGAAGTGATATTCACTGCATTCTTTGCTAAACATCCATAATGGAGTGTTTGTGCTTGAGCTAGGACCTGCTTTTCCCCTATGTCCATGAAATCTCCTTTATCATCCTCACCATCATCCCCAAAATTGTCTTCAGAACCACCAATTGGATATTCAAAATCATCACCAGATGTGGAGGGCATGATAGTGATTGCATCCTTGGCCCTCTGCATTGAAGCTATTGTGTGCACCAAGTTGAGAATTCTCTCAGCAGCCTCATTATCCTGTTCAGCCAAAGTTTGATAAGCCGGAACAGGGTGAGTAAATGCATCAGCTTCATAAGAAACAAAATCTAAGACAACTTGATATTTTTGTTGAAATAACTATTTCTTTTTAGCCTCATTGACATCCCTTAACTCACTAACAACGGGCTCTTCCCATTCTTCAGTACCTTCCTTTCTCTCATTTTCTCTCTTTTCTTGCATCGAAGGGCTCTCCTTGGCTTCCCACCCTCACACCCTCACCTTCACCTTCTAAGGTGGGACTCCTCTCACTCACTTTTGCCAAGCTGGAAGAAATAGCTTGCATTTGTTCACTCATTTCCTCTCCTTTTACCTGAGAGCAACTCAGCCTCTCACTCTGTTCACTCCCTTCCCTCAATCGTAGAAGTGATTGTACAACTACTAAATCATCTGCACTTGTAACAATAGTTTAGATTTCAAGTGGTGTAGTGATAGTCAACGGATGAGAAACATCCGTCGAGGTAGTAGTTGAGAGTTTTAACGGATGGCTGCTGTTAAGCGCATCCGTCGAGATACAATCACTAGTCAACGGATGAAGAATATCCGTCGAGCTAGTAGAAATGACAGAGTTTGGAGTTGAAACTACTATAGAATCTGTGGTGATTGATTTGAGATTGTGC
Organism: Apium graveolens; assembly: GCF_009905375.1. Classification (NCBI taxonomy): domain Eukaryota; kingdom Viridiplantae; phylum Streptophyta; class Magnoliopsida; order Apiales; family Apiaceae; genus Apium; species Apium graveolens. The sequence goes on from NC_133649.1 coordinate 94,381,871, forward strand.
ACAGATTTCTCAGTAGAATCAGAAAGGAATGGAAACTGAGCCAACAAATTATCTAAAAGATGATGCTCACTTGCTTCAGATTTTGTCTTCTCCATTAGAGTTAAAGATGGAAAATCAGGAATTGATGTGTGAATCATGTTCACATCCAAAGAATTTGTGGGTGAGTTTTGTGTGAGTGGTGCTTCCATTGTAAGAGATTTTGGTTGTGACTCCACATTTACAGGAGCCACATCAAACTGACTTTGAGAAGGTGCTGTAATTGAGTCTTTGACTGCAGTTTGCACAGTGTGTGCACCCCGTGTATCCCCAAGTGTCTGAGATTTCTTCTTTCTTGTATAAGTCTGGGGTGAGTCTGTGTCCCTAACCCTTTTGGCATGTGCTCTTGGCTGAGAGCTTTGTTCAATAGTTACATCCTTTTGGGAGGATGCACCTAGTAATGAGCTAGATTTCTTATTAATCACTATAGTTTGTTGGGAAACTACAGTATGGCTAGGCTTGGTTACACACACCTCTCCCTCCTTATCCTTAGGGTTTCTTTGATTTTCACCCTGTCCCTCACCAGACTCACTTCCCTTCACACTCCCCTCTTGATTTTTAGTGGATTTTGTTAGGGCGAAAAACACACGCTAATATTCACGCAAGTATACGCGTTCGCAAGTAATATAGAATAATTTCTAGTTCGTTCCCACAGAGACTCAGACTAATTATGTTCAATTAACACTCACTCACCAATGTATGATTACTTCTCAATGTCAAGATAATAACGCTTAAGATTGATTAACTAATTATTAACTACAATTAACTACTAAAATAAAACACTTAAATAACACTTGAATTAACAATATTAAACACACATGAGATCATAACTTCATTACTACTTCCTTCAATAGTCATTGTTATTACCCTTAGCATGTAACGGTGATGATATTAATCGAATAACACGAAACTGATAAAGCCAACTTTCGTTGTACTAATACCATTCAACCAAACATCCACAATTAAGATATAAGTTGAATAGGCATCAATTATGTTGAGACCCTATATGTCTACAGAATTTGACAACATAACGATTTAAGTGCAAGTTATTCATTATGATTACACAGGGCAAGTAAAACGGTTAGAGTTACCTACAAATCATGCATACACATACATGAACCTATGCTAGCATGGCAAGTTCTAAATCTCAAGATCCACTGTCGCTTCACAAGAGATTAACAGACTATCTTATATGTTCGCGAAGCACATAAGACGAATAAGCACAACCTATGCAAGATATCATACAATCATCACACACTAAGGTATTAAACAACTAACTAAAAAAATCCATAGTAAATCCGTTACGACCCCATGATAACGATTAACCCATGATAGAACTCATCATCACCATGGGTTTCATATGAAAACATGATAATAACACACAATATAAACTAATAAAAATACTTATTAAATACAGAGTACGTCACAAGAGTAATAAGGTTCAAAGTAAAGAAAACTAGCATCCACTGTTACAACGAATAAAAGTTGTGATGTGCTAAAACGGTCTTCTTTCTTCTCTCCTTGCTCCTTGCTTGATACCACATGTTGTGAAACGTCTCTGAAAACTACTTATATAGAAGCCCACAAGAACCAGCCGTCTCAGAAGTCCATCAGAATAAGAAGTGTAAAAATCAGATTTTAATTTCCCGTCTTCGGGCGGCCGCCCCAGCTCCCAGGCGGCCGCCCCAGATCCTGAGCGGGCGCCCAGTAGGTTACTGGAAAATATCATATTTTGCTCCTGATTTCTGCTGCATTCTGCTCCTAACTTCCCACAACCAATGCCAAGCACTTCCCTAGGCTTATTTCGATGAAATCTTCCTACATACGCAAGTTATACCTTGAAATGCAAAAACACTAAAAAATGCATCAAATACACAAAATACTTGATTTCAAGACATCAATTCAAGCCATTATAAGACGTTCTAAGTGGTATAAAATGCCACTTATCACACCCCCAAACTTAAATCGATGCTTGTCCTCAAGCGTCATAGACTCAAAAACAAAACAAAAACATGCATGAATGCAAACTACATGAAATGCAGTGATCCCCCTCACAATGACTAAACCAACCAACTCATGACAACTCAACAAATGTAATTAGGTAACTAAAGGTCAATCAAACCTTGCAAGCTAACATACAATCAGAAACGTGGTGTGTGCGGATGCTTAACAGATATGCTTCGAAACTAGATCAATTATCATGACTCAATTATGCTCAAGGCAATCACATGATTATACGAAGAATAAATTCTAGACACAAAATGACTTATAACACTTCAAGATCACTGGAGCTTACTACGGAATCATGCTTTATTCAACACAACAAACAAATGCTTATTTGATCATGCAATAAGTGAGGTCCACAAAAGACTTATGCAATGGCATCCATTTAGCGAGCGTTAGGTTAGCGGATCCCAGACTATAAAAGCCTTAGGTCACTAGGCACAAAGTCCCCTAAGAACTTAATAACTCGAATGCCAAAGAGCCCACTCGTAATCAATTATGCATTAAACTTTATTTTTCTCTTTTTTTCTTCTCTTTTTTTTTTCAAATTTCTGAGCAAGTGCGTTTCGCTCCATCTTGCTCAACCCTAGACTACTCGCATAAAAATACGAGCCGGCTACTAGCCATTTGACGCCTAGCCACGACTAGCAATGAATTATAATTTTCACTTCAATTTTTTCTTTTC